>NC_047077.1:6429547-6729880 GCF_902459465.1 Asterias rubens
CAATCCATGCATTAATCCACATCTAATCCACACATACTCCACACTCCCCCGCCCGTGACTCCACTCCGCTTAACCCATCAACCACTCAGTAGATACACTGATGATGAGGATGATTACGATGGCTACGGTGACCCAGAGATTGATCGTTATGGAAGGAGGAAACCAGGCCCCAACAACTTTTTACCCCATCAACGAGTAAGAGCAGCAAAAGAACAGAGGTTTGTTTGCTATCCACAAAAATCTATACATAAGCGGACCCTGCCCCCTTCCCAGCTTTAAAATTAAGAAAAACCTATGTGTACAGATACATGTTCCTAATAACGGTGACGCTCTAGCCACTTTAACATAAATTTACCTCCACTTGAATGTTTTGAAAACGTTCTTGCTATGCCAATGTACTTTACAAAACGTGACTTATTAAAAAACCTTCCAAAACTAACTTGATCAAATAATCATTTTTTCTGTTGCAGTTCCCCAAACTCAAGAACACCCACGCCGCCATCGAGGAACACTCACTCTGGAGGAGGCCTCAACAGAAAGCCTAGCCTGGAGAACATCATCGGTCGACGAGCCTCCAAGTTCTGTCATGAATGCGGCACACAGTACCCGGTAGTCAAGGCTAAGTATTGCTGCGAGTGTGGAACAAAGCGAACATACCAAGATTGAAAGGATAGTATTTAGGTTGGGATATTTTGTATATTTTCCTTTTTAATAGATGGTATTTCTGGTGATAATCAGAGAGTCTGTAAACCTCCTGATTTGTTTAAGGGCCATGTCACACAAGGCAATTTACGGGCAAGCAGTTCCAAGAAATCTCCAAGAAGAAAGGCCATTCACATTCTTGAATGTTCACATATCCTTCTTGTGGATCGTAAGACATTGTTTAAAAAATTACCTGTGTGCTACCAAAGTGGTCCTGTAGCATGCATGCACTGTAGTTGGTTGCCTCCAAGTTGCCTGCAAAAGTTGCATCGTGTGACAAGGCCCTAAGAGGTTCTGGGTCTAGAGCCCAGACTTGCACACCATTTGTTTTAGGATTTTTGTTCATTCATGAAATCTCCCTGAAACATATGGTGTAGCTCAAACTGCACGCATTACCCAAATGTGCCCTGCACACCATCACATGGCGAATCTGACTCGACCAATATTTATTGTATGGTGACATCAAGTATAAAAAATAGGTCAATACATTCCTTTATAACCACATAATGTTAAGAACATGTGTTAAACGCATTTTTAATTGTAAAGAAATACATTTTTCTGGTTGCTTGTACAATTACCAAGGGTCGCTTTTGTCTTTATACTTTGTATGGCTCACATCATGGGACCCCTTTTGTTGCAACAAATAATAAGGAAATGCTGAATAATTACATTTGACAGACAGAGAAGGTTAAGATAATTTACTAATTTTCTCAAGTAAGAAATAAAATTTTCGCAATTGTATGACATGTGAATAAAATGTTTTAATTAAAGAGTTTCCTACAAGTCAAATGAAATAATTAAAAGAGACAAGATATTCTGCTTCAACTGGCTCCAGTAAAAATTAAAAATGTGTGCGATTGTATTCGTATTAAAATGTTTAATTAAAAAGTTTCCTATAAGTCATATAATTTTTTTAAAAGAACAAGATTTTCTGCTACAGCTGACTATTGTATAACTGTGCATAAATTACCTTAGCAAATCTGCATTTAAATGCATGCAATGTATACAAAAAAGTGTAACTAGTTTATGTTCTGACTGTTTAGATAATACAAATTGTGGCCAAAAACAGGTACTATAATAATTGTAATATCAGTAACGACAATCTACAGTACTTCACTATGAGTTAGTCTTTTAGAATGTGTCTCAAAAATTATTGTACTAAAAAAGCAGGTATTTTTTTTCTATTTATAAGGCCTAGATTTTTGAAAACCAGGCACTTTTCAAATATCAAAACCATTTGAAGAAAATGCAAAAGAAAGTTTGTTCCTCTCTTTTGTTTTCACCCTTTTGTTTGTACCCTTTTTTATCACCTTGCTGAACTTTTTGTTACTTAATTTATATAAATTAAAAAGTGTCCTTTATCAACAAAAATTAGTTTTAAATGTACATTTTATGAACTGGTAAATAAGTGTTAGTGTAAATTTTATTAGGAAATGTAATGATTCAGATTAAGTGAGTCGTTTGTTTTCGATGTTTAAAACTGGAGGCATTCGAGATGATCAACATGCATTATGATCAACATTGCTTCATGTCATTTGAACTATTATTATGCAGAATAGAATTACCAATACCGTCGAGGACCAAATCTCATTATAAAAGAAAGCTCCAAGGAAATTCTGAGTTTGGCCACAACATTTAGAAAGTATAAACATGTATTCACATTTTATCACTTTGGTCAATTAACTTTATGGATGAGCAGTTAGTTTGTCTGGGGCAGGTCAGCAGCCCTACTGATTTGTGCATGATCAAATTAAGTCCATTGTTTGGAAAGGGAATTACATGGAGATAACAGGTGTGAATTGCCAGAGGAAAAGGATGTAGTACTCTGCCAACTTGCTTTAACGGAGTTTTCACTGTAATGGTTGTTGCAACACAATTATATCTTCTACTTGACACGAGTTTCGAATTTGTTCTTTTGCCAAATAATTAAGCAGAAATGTATTCAATGTAATTTATACGACCAACCATTCAAAATTGTCTGTACGTACAAACTTGCAACACACAATTTAGCTTGCTCTGCTGCACTCTTTCTATTCAAAATAGTGACCGTATTCATAATTTTGGATGGACCTTGTCTGTAATATTATTATTGCATTTTCAGTACTTTGATTTATAGTTTTAAGTTCATAAAATGCGAATGTATCATGCAAGATTGTTTTTTAGTTTGTAATAGTTATCAAAAGCTGTCGAATCGGTTGCATTCCTAAGGGGGACTATTTGTGAGTGAAATACACACACTCGTACACATTTGTGCATTTATGTTCAAGTTTCTTTAACAGGTTTTACTCATACATACCGATTTGTGTTTAGCACTGTATCTACTGGGTAATCTCGATCTATGTGGACAAAAATAACAGGCATATTACTCGGGTGAAGTGTTTGTTATTCCCAGTGCAAATTTCTTTCTATCAAAAGTTTCTAAAACGATTGGGTTTTGTTCTTTGTTTTTGAGAGAAGCGGCTTACAAACGGCTGACGCCCTTCATGTATTAGATGCAAAGTGAAGCTTTAGAAGTATTGTGCAATATTTGTTTTGCATGCTGTAAAAGAAGAATATTTGTTGTTTTTCTTTTATGTGAAATAAAATACAATTTACTTTTAACACTTGTTTAACTGTTTGAATAATTTCCATACTTTGTCATTTGTTTTTGTTTACAGTCTTAGGACCTGCTAGGTCCTCATCTCCACAATAAATTACACAAAGCTAGTATCATTATTGAAATAAACCAAACACACTCAACCTTCCAGGTGAACAATTATCAAAAAGTCTCCAAACTCCTTTAATTTTAAACCACTCCGAAAGCCAAGAACGGCACGTAATTATGCACTTGACTATTGGAGCAGGTGCGCATGCAGTATGTTTTGGTGGATTTTTGCTATAAGTTGAAGTTTAAAGGATTTGGGTACTTTTTCAAATTTCCATAGATTAACATTAAACTTACAGGGTTTGAAGATAATGATAGTAGAAAGCTTCCCTGAAAATATTACTTACTGAGGTGCTGTAGTTTTTGAGAAATGAGTAATACAATGTCATGAAAATATGTTTGTAAATGATTAAAATAATTTTCGTCTCATGAGACGAAAATTATTTTCATGACATTGTTTTACTCATTTCCCAAAAACTACAGCACCTCAGCACGTAATACTTTCAGGGAAGCTTTCTACTACCATTATCTTCAAACTGTGTTAGTTTAGTGTAAACCTGTGGACATTGTGTTTTTTGTCATACAAAAGTTACATAGACCCTTTAAATAATTTGAGATTCCAATGAATGTTTTATTATCAATCAACTTCTTTGAAACAAAACCTCAGTGACTGAACTTTTGAAGGCCTACTCGCTATTCAGAGGTGTGCAGTGTTTGACCATGCAATAGCAAACTACGAGAAGCTATTACAATGTTCACCACAGAATGCAAAGCGTGACATCAACTGATCACTTTGTTAATAATTGTTTCCAAGAACTGAATTTCAACAGTAAAGACAATTTCAATTTATAGCTTTTGTTTTATATGTCTAGACGGAAATAGGCTACCATTACGACATGTAATGTGAAAAAGGCTTCACGGTTTGAGGAAGATTAATCTTGATTTTTAGAGTTTACTGAGAAATTTAGTCAACTTAATTGACATTTTTATTCTGAACCTTGCACCATAGGTTACACCTTTTATACGAAGTTTTGCATCTATTCACAAACATACTTCGTATTAAATACCCATGCATCGGGTGCATTTTGCCCACCCGATATTCCAACGTATACCTTTGAAGTGACACGCCCATGATACGCCCCGGCATCCCACTGAGAGAAAGCCATCTGCTGCCCTCCTTTGCCGACCGTCACCACGCCCTTTATGTACTCGATCCAGAAAGGACGATATTCATATTGACGGACGATACCGGGCTCGTTGTATTCACCGAATAGATCTTTGCAAGTTTTTGAATGACATGCTCTGAAAATCGTCTTGCTGCCATTCCATCCACCAAGGGCTAGACAGATAAAGACCAACACTGTATTAGTGGATTTACTGCAGGAATGCAATACTTTGGTTTTCTCTGTAAATTTCGGCAAAAAATTTAT
Source organism: Asterias rubens (assembly GCF_902459465.1). Lineage (NCBI taxonomy): Eukaryota > Metazoa > Echinodermata > Asteroidea > Forcipulatida > Asteriidae > Asterias > Asterias rubens. The sequence continues at coordinate 6,434,324 of NC_047077.1, forward strand.
GTGCAGCCAATTATGTTTCTCAATACGCTATTTCGCACGAAATCGAATGCAGCTGAAAAGGGTCATTCTGTTTTCGTTTTATGACCAGTAGACTGTTAACAAATTAATAATATTAAAATAAAAAAGCAGCATTCGAATTCGCAGGAGTTGTTAAGGCCCTGTGTTTGGTTATTCAAATTAATTTTGTGGTTGGCATTTCTGTAATTTCGAAGTTTTATGCAAATATAACTTTTGAAGTATCGCAAGAGGGCGCTTTGTATCTTGATGATGCCAAAATCATTATCTTATCTCGATTCATGGTGCAGTTAATTGAGGGGAACAACAAGACAAAGAAGAGTTCTGGATTATCTTCAATGCTAACAATAATTTAAATTAATGAAACTTTTTGCTAAGAGCAAATCAATCGAAATTTTATTTTTGTTTTGATTTATTGTGGGTTTGGTTGAGATTGACAAATCACGAAATCTTTCTGGTGCTGTGACCCAGTTAATAATTTCACTTTCGCCACTTTAAGATGCATAATGTACCAAGTTGATGTACGTTTGAAAACGAGTATAATCACTGGTATAAAAAAACACAATCAAACTACAATCAAAAATGAATTGAGAGTTGCAATACTTACTTAGTTCAGCAAAGACGGAATCATCCGCTCTTCTCTCGGCAAGAGCTATCATAAGTCCGTTCCTAGACTTGACTTCGAAGTCTAGCTTAAAGGGCCCGCTCAAGGGACCCATGATGAATCTGAAGCTATGAGGCGTTGCTGGTTCAGTGAAGTATTCACATCCTGCAGGAAAAACACGTAGATATTTAGGCCTAGTTATTATTTTATTTTCCTCAAACAAAAATTACTGGGTCGGTGGTGAAAGCCAGAAAAAAGAAATTTAGAGTTTGTCTTAGAGTCAGTCTCAATACAGACTCGGTTTTGTCTCGGGGAGTACACGCCTTGTGACAAATACAATTTGTCTTTTGTTTGTTTTACCTTTCCATTATTTTTTTTAGCTGTTCACTGAAAGGCAAAGTCGTAGTGTGTAGGGCCTGTCTTTATTTCTATAGAAACTGGGTCACGGGAGCGCAATGTTTTTTTTTTGGAGTACACGAAGACAAGGAAAAATCGTCGTCTTTTTAACAGCTCTGGTTTCCTCGATCGATACGTTAGAAATCTGCTTTCTGGATATTACTGTTCTGAAAAACTAACAACGTTTTGTGCTTCGCTTGATAATTAATTACCTATGTTGTTGATTTTCAATCCATCAACACACACGGTCAGTTGTTCCGGATATGCGGCCTCAAGAAATCAACCATAATTTTATGAAACTAGGTTTCATACAACTTGGAGATGATTTTACAAGAGTTACATAATGGTCATGAAATATTGGGCTGATTTTGATTCTCAAAGACTAACACACCAGCCTGTAAAGAGGTGGGAGTTCTGAATACCGTTTGGGTATGGTGACCATTTTGGAAAGCCAGTACACAATCGTTTACAACCTGGCGGATGAGGGCAGGTAATGACCCAAAATGTTTAAAGGTAGGGTCATATACAGTTTAGTTTTTGTTTAATACCGCTATGCTAATTATAAACAAATTAGAGAGATATGTGCAATAAAAGTCATCTTTGAAGGTTTCAGCTGAACAAATTGTCTATTTGCTGAGAACACTCGCACCCTCGCACCCCCACCCCCAATAAAAAATAAATAAATAAATAAATAAAATAAATAAAATAAATAGGCCTAAATAAGTAAATAAATAAAATAAGACAAATCAAAAGTAAAAATAAATCATAATAGAACCCCAAACAATAATTGAAAACAAATCTTGCTTTGCAGTTAAGTAAAATAATATTAACAACAGTTACATTAACCGATTATTTATAGTAACCACGTATTTTCCCCAACTGTGTTCATACTTCCTAGTATAGCGCGGTAGAAATGCTACACTCAGAAAAAGAATGGTAAAAAAAAGTTATGTTAAATGTGTTAAGTGAAAAAATACTTAACATAAGTAAAAATTAATGAAAAATTTAAACAAAATGTTTGTGTAAATAAAAAACTACTCAAATAGTTAGTAAAACTAATAGTTTACATAACTTAGCAACTTTAAACACATATTATGCAAATTTTACTGAACTGGTTGTAAAAGTTTACATGGTGTTTAGTAAACCACGATATTTTACTCAAGTATTGTGCAAAATACGCAGCGTGTGACTTGTCTGCTGGGGTCGCGCTCTGCAGTACCACAGTGTAACCACACACAACGTAACGAAATGGATCTCATGAAAAAAAAACCTTCTTGAGTGGAACTTCCCTCATTTAGTTGAGACGTTTGAAGGTAAGTACTATAACATATTTCTGTATTGATGTTATTATCTGTAGTGATAGACTATACACGACTCGTTAGCACGAGTTAGCACAGATAAAGGGACAGTTGAACGTCATATTTTGACTGACAACACTTTTGAACAGTGACTTGAATATCACAAATACATACGTAGGTCTGATCAATGGTCCCCGTATTGTGCACATAGTACACGTACAGCATGCATCGTTGAAGACCATTGTACACATGTACATCGCCACTGTGTTAAAGCACCACCACTGCATACAGCCACGGTGCATCAGGCCAATGATTGGGCTAACTTTAATCTCTCATTTGTTCAGAAGAACAATCAAATAACTTTTCAACATTTTGTCTTTACAAGATACTGACAAATGATACAACTGACTTAAAATGCAAATTCTGGGAGAGGGGAATCGCACAAACACATCTACCCTTTGTTTATTTTAACCTGTTAAAGGAATTATTCAAGAAATCTCACCCCCCCCCCACACAAAAAAAAAGGACGAAAGAAAAAGAACAAAAAGAAAATCAGATAAAGATCAAGAAAAATCAAAGTTTTCAGGTAGCCTACTGTTTTGTGGGATTGCATATATAGCACCAAAATTATCTCTCCTCCTGGGATCCTATCACCTTATTCCAGAACTGCAAGTCTCCATCATTGAACCTTTTGTTGATTTGTTTATTTTTTAAGCCCCTATGTATTTGTTTATTTATTTTATTTTATTTCAATTTGTATTTGTACTTTTTTAAATTTATGTGCATGTACATCATGTACAAATTGTATTGCACATACATTGCAGTACTGGAACGTTGTCTCTATTGATCTATAAGTGTTGTAATATGATAATTAAACCACTATTGATATAAAATAATGGTTTAATCTGACATTGTGTGTACCCCATCCTTAAGACAATCAGATTAAATCATTATTTTACAGCAAAATTGGTTTAATTGTAATATTACAATACTTTAAGTTCATTACAGACAATATACACGTGTCATACAATTTGTACTGCACCCCCATTGAAATTTAACCTATTGTGTTTAATATTATTCCCCTTTATGCAGGAAAACACAAGTTTGGACCAGTATTTGAAAGACATCAACAGGGACACCAGATCGCAACCATGCTGATATTAGGTGGGTCTGCACTGGCTCCACAGCAAGTGTTCGTAATTTTTGAGCAAATGCATTTGAACAGTCATCCCTTGTGAAAGCACTGGATGTGTGTTTCAAAACACATTTTGTCTTCGACTTGAGCTACCAGGAGGAGTGTTCTGGCGTTTGGGAGTTCATTGAATTGGTTGTGTTTGAACTCAAAGGCGGTGTGAAGAGCAGCACTATTCGAGAGTTCAGGGCTTACTGTTCATCTCATGATGCATCTGATTAATGTTGACCATTCCATAAGCATTGTAGTTAAAGAAGTTCTTGCACAAAATGTTTGCAAATACGTATCAAAATCATAAGAGATGTGATAGTTGTGATAGTTTGGATTTATGGAACAACCTTACAGTTTAAATAGGAACTCAAAGGTCAAATTCAAATTTGTATTCAACACCCTTCCAGTTTTGTCAAATTTGTCAAAATGTCAAATTCAACGCCGTTTTGATTGCTTAGCGACAATGAGGATAAACCAATAATTCCCCATACAAATTGTTCAAACCCAAAATTGAATTTTTACCTTGGAGTTCTTCTTTAAGCTGTGTTAGCCTGGAAGTATTTATTCTGACCTTGCCAATTAATGTAATTTGACCATTCCAGAAGCATTGTAGTTAACCCTCTAGTCCCTGCACCGCCCGAGTTTCTGAAAACCAATTTTTCAAGATTCTTGCAGTAAATAACTGGAATCGTAGTTCAATTTTTAAAAGATAGCTTAATATTTATGCACAATTTTTTACCCTTTCGGTAATGTTTGTATAAAAGTACAAGCTCCCATTGGGAACAATAATCGGCTCTTGAATATTTTTTTGGAAGGATAAAATGGACACAATAGCTTTTCAAGGCTTTAATCTGACTCAATGCTCAAACTAATTAAATGCGAAGGCGTTAGTTTTCGACAATATCATCAATCATTAATGATGAATAAATACAGTTTCCTTTGTGTTTACTAATTGGTATGAGCTAAATTATTTCATCGTCATTAGCTTCGATGAAATAATTTAGCTCATACTAATTAGTAAGCACAAAGGAAACTGTATTTATTCATCATTAATGATTGATGATATTGTCGAAAACTAACGCCTTCGCATTTAATTAGTATGAGCATTGAGCCAGATAAAAGCCTTGAAAAGCTATTGTGTCCATTTTATCCTTACAAAAAAATATTCGAGAGCTGATTATTGTTCCCAATGGGAGCTTGTACTTTTATACAAACATTACCAAAAGGGTAAAAAATTGTGCATAAATATTAAGCTATCTGTTAAAAATTGAACTACGATTCCAGTTGTTTACTGCAAGAATCTTGAAAAATTGGTTTTCAGAAAAACGGGTGGTGCAGTGAAAGTTCTTGCACAAAATGTTTGCAAATACGTATCAAAATCATAAGAGATATGATAGTTGTGATAGTTTGGATTTATGGAACAACCTTACAGTTTAAATAGGAACTCAAAGGTCAAATTCAAATTTGTATTCAACACCCTTCCAGTTTTGTCAAATTTGTCAAAATGTCAAATTCAACGCCGTTTTGATTGCTTAGCGACAATGAGGATAAACCAATAATTCCCCATACAAATTGTTCAAACCCAAAATTGAATTTTTACCTTGGAGTTCTTCTTTAAGCTGTGTTAGCCTGGAAGTATTTATTCTGACCTTGCCAATTAATGTAATTTGACCATTCCAGAAGCATTGTAGCTAACCCTCTAGTCACTGCACCACCCGAGTTTCTGAAAACCAATTTTTCAAGATTTTTGCAGTAAACAACTGGAATCGTAGTTCAATTTTTAACAGATAGCTTAATATTTATGCACAATATTTTACCCTTTTGGTAATGTTTGTATAAAAGTACAAGCTCCCATTGGGAACAATAATCAGCTCTCGAATATTTTTTTGTAAGGATAAAATGGACACAATAGCTTTTCAAGGCTTTTATCTGGCTCAATGCTCATACTAATTAAATGCGAAGGCGTTAGTTTTCGACAATATCATCAATCATTAATGATGAATAAATACAGTTTCCTTTGTGCTTACTAATTAGTATGAGCTAAATTATTTCATCGAAGCTAATGACGATGAAATAATTTAGCTCATACCAATTAGTAAACACAAAGGAAACTGTATTTATTCATCATTAATATTGATATTGTCGAAAACTAACGCCTTCGCATTTAATTAGTTTGAGCATTGAGTCAGATTAAAGCCTTGAAAAGCTATTGTGTCCATTTTATCCTTCCAAAAAAATATTCGAGGGCCGATTATTGTTCCCAATGGGAGCTTGTACTTTTATACCAACATTACCGAAAGGGTAAAAAATTGTGCATAAATATTAAGCTATCTTTTAAAAATTGAACTACGATTCCAGTTATTTACTGCAAGAATCTTGAAAAATTGGTTTTCAGAAACTCGGGCGGTGCAGGGACTAGAGGGTTAACTACAATGCTTCTGGAATGGTCAAATTACATTAATTGGCAAGGTCAGAATAAATACTTCCAGGCTAACACAGCTTAAAGAAGAACTCCAAGGTAAAAATTCAATGTTTGCAAATACGTATCAAAATCATAAGAGATGTGATAGTTGTGATAGTTTGGATTTATGGAACAACCTTACAGTTTAAATAGGAACTCAAAGGTCAAATTCAAATTTGTATTCAATACCCTTCCAGTTTTTGTCAAATTTTTCAAAATGTCAAATTCAACACCGTTTTGATTGCTTAGCGACAATTAGGATAAACCAATAATTCCCCATACAAATTGTTCAAACCCAAAATTGAATTTGACCTTGGAGTTCTTCTTTAAGCTGTGTTAGCCTGGAAGTATTTATTCTGACCTTGCCAATTAATGTAATTTGACCATTCCAGAAGCATTGTAGTTAAAGAAGTTCTTGCACAAATTGTTTGCAATAAAGTATCAAAATCATAAGAGATGTGATAGTTGTGATAGTTTTGATTTATGGAACAACCTTACAGTTTAAACTGTGTTAGCCTGGAAGTATTTATTCTGACCTTGCCAATTAGGTAGATTTTTTGTAATTTTTTAAATTCACTGAAATTGTTGACTGATTATGAAACATACAGAAAACCCCATTTTGCACATGTGATGTTTTGGATTGTTAATATTATTACCATTAAATTTTTATTAAAAAGTTGTTATCTTGAAATTCATGTTGTAGTCGCCAAGTCTCAGTATTTATGATGTGTCCATTTATTACAGCCCTAAACTCCATGAAATAACACTTTGCTAGTATTCAACACAAGCATTGTGTATATTATTACCAGTTTTAAAGGCACACAGTTTACATTAAAAATCGGTAAAATCTATACTTCAAAATTGAGTAATTATTTTACATGAGTGGATTTATACCCAGCAATTCAGTAAAAAAAAATACCCAATATTGATGTAAAGTTTTACACAACTATTTACATTGTAAAGCGGTAAAGTCTGACGTCACAATTAAGTAATATTTTACATGAGTGGGTTTACCCAACAATTCAGTAAAGAAAACTACCCAATATTTATGTAAACTTTTACACAGCTATTAAGCAAGATATTACCCAACGCCTGTTGGGTAAAGTTTTACCTAATAGTTATGGTGTTCGCCCACTACATCTAAAACAGGTAATATTTTACACAAGTTGTGTAATCTTTCCTCTGTGTGTATGTATATAATACTTTTATAGTTTTTTCTCAACAAATATCTTTTAAGAACCCTTTATTGGGTGTACGGGTCTATGTACAATATACTCACTGTGTAGCGGTGACTCTCTGTGGCAGGTTGATCTGAAACTAGAAAAAGCTCTCTTCTGCAAAGCCGACAAGTTTTCTCCATCAACTGCAGAGATTAGTGTCGAACACATTTCTCCCTCCAGTGGCAGGACGTAGACAATAACGGTTAAACTGAGTGCATGAACTAGGAAAACAATACCACGCAAATAGTTTTGTCCTAAAGCATCCATGTTCGTTTAGAAGTCGCCAAGACCGCAGAGCTTGACTGGTGATTCGCTCAGTTGGTGGCTGTTCCTTGTTCTGGGACCAATTTCATATAAAGCTGCATAAGCAGAAAAACTACGCCAGAATATGGTTACCAGCCAAACTACCATGTCGCAAGTACAATTTGTGATTGGTATTCTGCTCCATTTACGTTAAAGCAGAAAACTGTTGAGCAATAATTTTCAACAAAATTAGGCCCTGGTTTGCTTATTGGGCACAGTTTCCGGGAAACAGTGCGGTTACTATGGCAGCCTTTATCACAGGTCTTACCAGACGTGGACTAAACTAGGCTAAAACAGTTACACGCTTAACTGCAAACCGCGCGGAAACTAGGTTAATTGATTCTCCCATGCAATGTCTGCTGAGTTAAACGTTTCGTAATCACTTTTAAAAGTCAAGGCAGCGTTTTTTTAATTTTTATGAAAGCCCTCGTAGCTTTCAAGTAATGTGGTAAAGCAGCATTTTATTTCTTATCATTTGTTTTTAATAAAGTTATAGCATAGAGTGGGGACCTCTTTGGTTAAAGCCACTTACCGGACAAGTAGTGTGCCACCCCATCTTTGCCTCAAACTGGCGGAATAGGCTATGCCCGGGATCTAGCTATCGCATGGCCGCATATTATAGCGCAAAAATAATGTGCAAGCTCACAAATTACGGTGTGGCATCACTGGCTATCAGCGGACGAGTGTCCTATAGTCTGCAGCCCTACTCTCCATGTTAACTTCGCGGATTGATAGGAATGCAGCGAAAGTGTAATGCGCTTTGTGCAAATTCAATCAGTAACAACGCGCTGGTGCAAACGCTGGCGGCGCTGTTTCGCGAGCTTCGCCTTTACATTGGGTGCGTTCGTTTGGCTTCCCTGGGTCGACCCCGGTGTGTGGCGGGTTTTTTTTCTAGGACAAACGTGGGTAATTATCTGCAAATGTTCTTCCTGGGAAAAAAAATCCGCCACACACCGGGGTCGACCCAGGGAAGCTAATCGAACGCACCCATTACATACAACAAAAGGAGAAGGAACATGACATGTACAATAATTATATACAGAGGCCTAGCAGCATAGTCTGGCTGGTTACAATATACCCCTCTCTGATCCTCATATCCAATTCTGTCCCATTTCGCCCCTCACATTCCATCTTACCCGTATCTACCCCCTCTCCTACCATTTCATGTCCCGCCTATATCCCCTCTATATACCTCCCATGTCTCCTTGTATACCTCTCCCCACTTCGTCATTCAAATACCTATATACCTCTTCCAAACCCCACCCATCCCATGCTGCCCTTTACCCCCATCACACCAATCTTACACCATCTCTACCCCCCATCTCACCCTTCTGTAGATATAGATATTGCCCTGTACATACTGATGTCAGTCATAGCAGACCAGAAGTCATTATACTATGTACATTCCCTGCGGGATGCGCAACATTCATATTAAATTGTCTCGTAATGCTTTGGTCGAAGCTGCTTAAGTACATTGTTTTGCCTAGCTTGAGGGGGCGGAGGAACGGATGAGTGCTGACTATTTTGCTTGTGTCTTCAGGGTATCGAAGTTCTTTTCAGAAATGAAGTGATAGAAAGCCAAGTGCTTTTGTCAGCGTTGTCATGCATCTATGGAGGATGTGGTGATTTGGGACCTGGGGGTGGAACTATTAAAGGAACACGTTGCCTTGGATTGGACGAGTTGGTCTTTAAAAAGCCTTTATGACTGTTTGTTATAAATGCATATGGTTGGAAACATGTTTTAAAAGTAGAATGCAATGATCCACACAAATTTGCCTCGAAATGGCGTGGTTTTCTTTTTACTTTGCGAACTAATAACACAGTCGGCCATTTATGGGAGTCAACCAAAATGGCCGACCGTGTTAATTGACGAGGTAAAAAAGAAAAACGTGCAATTTCGAGGCGTGTTTGGGTGGACCAATGTATTCTACTTTTACAACATCTTTCTACCCATATGCATTTTATTAAAAACGGTTACAATCGCTTTTCAAAGGCTAACTCGACCTATCCAAGGCGCAGTGTTCCTTTAAAAAAACCTTTCCTTACTATGATAAACATCAGGCCCGGATAGAAATTCCATCAAGAAAAACAACTTTTTTTTATTTTTCTTTTGTATTGATTTATTACCTCAACTTCAAGTGAATGTCATTTTCAATGTAGAGTGTTTAATAGGTATGCACATTACCAATTTGACAATCTCCCAGTGTTGAAGTAGATTGAAAAGAATTGTTGTTAAGTGATGTAAAATCAATATGAACATTATTGTAATAATACACACATAAAAATATAATGAACCTAAGAACATACAGTAAAGAAGATGTCGAGAAAAGGGGTAACGCACTTGGTGAAAAGTTAAACATGTATAATTGAGTACCATTTCAATCGTGGATCCATACTTGATGTGATCAAAAATATTTTGAAAACTGAACGATCCCAAAAACTAAAGATGTACTGTGCCAGAGGGGCCCAAGGTCAAACTCAGGCTTGTAATTTTCCACTACATAGAGTCCTAATGAAAATGGACAAACAAATTACAAGTCTCTAACTTCGGGTTAAAAGTGTGACAGTGTCTTGAGGCAAATTTTGTCAAAATCAGGAAAATAATTCGATTAAGTCACGTTTCAAATATATATATGCTTTATACATTTTAGAATGGGGCAGTTTTAATTAATTTCTGAATTCTGAATATATAGTTAAAAAGGCATGACCTTTTGACTGAAAACAAAATTTTTCAGAGTCCTGTTTTTTTTTATAAGTCAGGCGACATTGTGTTTACAGATTTCGCTCTGATGTAATCACCTATTACTACAGTCTAAGCGTTTCCAGATAAATATAAATACTACACAACTTCAACGAAGCGACCATTCGAGTGTATGCAGTCGGAGATACCACAATGCTAAAGACGTGGATAGCAGCATCTTGTATGCTATGGTGTGTCGGCTTATGCTGCGGTGCTAGAAACCTGACCAAGCTTCACTTACTGGGTTTGTTTCCGATGACGGGGGTGTGGGCCGGGGGTACGGCCATGTCCATCGCAACTGAGTTGGCATTACGAGATATCAACGACAATGTCGATATACTTTCTGGGTACGAGGTGGTTTTAATACGCAAGGATAGTGGGGTAAGTGTTTTATGCTTGATTTAACTCCGCAGAAGCGGTCAGGGCACACTGACCGAAAAGTCGAGCAGTATCAAACCGGCTCTTCTCAGAGCCAACGCTACTCACAAAAGACTATTTAAAGAGTGGTCTTAAAGACACTGGACACTATTGGTAGTTGTTAAAGACCAGTCTTCCCTCTAGGTGGGTCTCAACATATGCATAAAATAAAGAACCTGTAAACCTGCGATAATTTGAGCTCAATTGGTCGTCGAAGTTGCGAGATAATTATGAAAGTAAAAACACCCTTGTTACACGAAGTCGTGTGCTTTCAGATACTTGATTTCGATACCTCAAATTCTAAATCTAAAGTCTCGGAATCAAATTCGTGGAAAATTACTTCTTTCCCGAAAACTACGTTACTTCAGAGGGAGCCGTTTTTCACAATGTATTATACTATCAAAAGCTCTCCAGTACTTGTAACCAAGTAAGTTCTTACACTAAAAATTATTTTGAGTAATTACCAATGTCCACTGCCTTTATTACCCAAGTAAAGTTGGGGTAAGTGTTTTATGCTTGTTTTCTTTCTGCAGAAGACGGTCAGAGCATACTGACTGAAACGTTCAGCTGTATACAAACCTGCTCTTCTCGGAGCCTTTTACTACTCACAGATAAGATTTTATAATTATGGTGTATGGGTAAGAGCCAAGGATACTGCGAACAAAAGCGCTCCTTATTTATGTTCGTTTAATCATCCAGGGCAATTTTATTATATGCAGGTTAGAGATGAAGAAAGTAGGGCAAGGATATACGGTAGGATTACTGTATACAATGTCTTGAATATAGGTCATCCCCTTAAAGGAACACGTTGCTTTGGATCGGACGAGTTGGTTTATAAAATGCATATGGTTGGAAAGATGTAAGTTGAATACAATGATCCACACAAGTTTGCCTCGAAATTGCGTGGTTTTCCTTTGACTGTGCGAACTTACACGGTCGGCCATTAATTATGGGAGTCAAAAAGTTGACTCCCATAAATGGCCGACCGTGTTTAGTCGACGAGGTAAAAAGGAAAACCGTGCAATTTTGAGGCAAACTTGTGTGGATCATTGTATTCTACTTTTAAAACATCTTTCCAACCATATGCGTTTTATAAAAAACGGTTACAAACGCTTTTTATAGACCAACTCGTCCGATCCAAGGCAACGTGTTCCTTTAAAACCCTGCTGTTACAAGCAAAATTAAGAAAGTGGTGTATACATGCTGACAATTGTGCATGGATTCTTTTCTAACTTACGTAAGGGATTCAGCCAAAATTTTCACAGGTTTGTTATTTCATGTATGGTTGATCATACAAAACGTGGACACTGTCTTGTTAGCTTTTTTATCGATCGTATAACGCCTTTGAGAAATTACTGATTCTTAACCACAGCAAGACGGTTCGATGAATCAAATCAACTCAATCAAACTCTCTTAATAACTAAAATTCAAACTAAAATCTTTGTTTCAAGTTGCTTATGACTTTAGCGTGTCTATTTAGGCTCCCCCTCTCAACATTTCTCGTCAATCAAACATTCTTAACAACTTAAATTCAAACTAGAATCCTTGTTTCTATTTGCTTATGAATGAACTTTAGTGTGTCTATTTTTGCCCACACCCCTCTCCTCATTTCTCGTCAGTCAAACTCTCTTAACAACTTAAATTAAAACTAAAATCTTTGTTTCAAGTTGCTTATTACTAAACTTGTGTGTCTATTGGCTCCCCTCTCCACGTTTCTCGTTTTGGTTGATTGCTTATTGTATTTTTCATTTGTGAACAGCGCATCGAGATCCAATTCATTATTGTCTTCGCCATATAATCAAATATTTGAATTTAATCGATGTTGAATCAGATAACTGCAATTCCCGTACTCTGTCTAGACAATGTTGCATGGACCCTCTACGAAACTATATTTATAAACTCATTCCCAAGAGGCCGAGACAAAGTCCTTGTGAGAATTGGAAGGGTAGTATTAACCCTGTAGTCCCTACACCGCCCGAGTTTGCTGAAATGATATTGGGTTTTCAAGATTCGTGCAGTAAGTTACTAGAATCATAGTTCAATCAGCCAAGGCAACTAATTAACTCAGCAATAAGCCTTCAGAAGTTATAAGTCCAAAGGGAACAATGAAGAGCCTCTCGTTAACCATTTAGCCACTGTACCGCCCAAGCTATTGTGTCCATTTTATCCGTGCACAAAAATATTCGCCATAAAAATTACCGTAGCCGTTTAACGAGAGACATTTATTGTTCCCATGAGAACTTGTACTTTTATACAAATATCAAGGTTCAAATTGTGCATACACATTAAGCCATGGCTATCTTTTAAAATTTGAAGTACGGTTCCAGTAATTTACTGCCAGAACGTGAGAAATTGGATTTCAGCAAACTCGGGCGGTGCAGGGACTAAAGGGTTAAATGTCTTTTATATCCGATTATAGAAATGCCACTGTTTGATAATCTTCAAGAGTGCAAGTTTTGTCAATATCCAAAAACGTGAAGCATAATGACCATTCCACGTTAAAACAACTAAACACTTTTTATTGTCAGATTTTCTGTTGCAAACTCATCAATTTGTTATTTGTTGTTTTTCGTTTTATCACTTGTTTATTGTGGCAATCAAAACAAACTGCAGTGCATATTTATTTGATGCTCATAAACTTTAAAATCTCCCGGGTCAGAATTGACCCGGATTTGGGTCCGAGGGGGCCAGACCCATTTCTGGGTCAGTTTCAAATCCGGGTCAATTTTGACCCAGGAGTTTTTAGAGCAGAGAAGTAATACTTTCTCAACTTGTACAATATTTCAGGTGTCATTATCAATCTTTTCGAATGGAAGAAATTTCTATGAAGTAAGCTTTCAGGTCAGCTTCCTTTACCAAACTACTTTCAAAGGCGATTTGACAATAACATTATATGGTATGTGAGACATTGGATGGTGGGGTATCAATTTATTTGGTTTTCGGTAACAACACCATGTGTGTATTCTTGCCGGGTAGTTTATGTTCATTTGAGAACTGTCTTGCTTTTTATTCTACTAGAGTAGTTTTTTTCGGAAATCGGGAGACTTCTCACTGAAAATAACTGTACAGTCCTGCTTTTAACTACTACTTGGGCGGAAGGTATGAAATCGTGCGGGACTATTTTTGCTTAATTGGATCGAGGGGACCTTCGTTATTAACGTCGCTACCGCGGAGTGCGTTCTTAATTATTGGTCTCAACGTTTCGACTAGCTTGCTCAGTCATCGTCAGGAGACATAATATTACGTAGGAAAACTTTAGAGTTAAACATTTCTGATTTGGTATTTCGTATTAATGTTACAGTGTGACGGAGGAACCGCAACGAACGCTCTATTCGAAGAGCTGTACAACCAATCCACCACTAAAATGATGATTATTGGAGCTGGATGCTCAATCGCAACGGAACCTACTGCGCAGGCGTCACACCATTGGAATCTCATTCAGGTATATAATGGTCCTTTTCGAAACCACGGCTTCAGTTCCAGATTCGGCTCAGAGGACGGAGTCTGAAGCCGATTTTCAAAATCCGAAGCCGCGGATTCGAAAAGGGTTTTAGTAAAACTTTAAAGCAATTTTTATAAGGTCTCAAAGCGTTGTACCAAAACGTCAACGAATGAACAAAAGTAAAAAATTAATCAACTTTGAATGGGGGCAGCAATTTTTCGTTTTTGTTTTGACTTCTAGTTTTTATTTATTTATGTATAATTTGTGTTTTTTTTTCTTTTTTTTCTTTTTTCTTTTCAGATTGTATAAAACGTTGTTCCCATGTGTAGTGTCTTAGTGGCGGGTCTACCAAAGCCCCACGACTCTACAGTGTAAGGAAAACAAGTTATAAACCTATTATTTATTAAAAATTACTTCTAAATTTTTACCCAAAGATGTCCATCTCGTCCTCACCTTTACTATCCAACCGTGCCATGTTCCCGCTCTCGTTTCGTCTGATGCCTCCCGAGTCCAACTTCAACATTGGGAAGCTCGCCTTATTCAAGAAGTATGGCTGGAAGAAGGTGGCCACACTGTGTCAATCAGTCCCTTTGTTCTCATTGGTAAGTATTACCCTTCGATGCCCTACCGGCCTGCATCTATAGTAGACCGAAAACATAGTTTAGTTAATTACTCGTTCAATATTTAGCAAACACAGGTGAAACTCTATCCTCAGACAGGCCAGATCAACATGACCTATATGCCTCCAATACGCCTCTCTAAATATTCATGCATGACGTCATAATTTTTACCCAAAGGGTGCGTTCGTTTAGCTTCCCTGGGTCGACCCTGGTGTGTGAAGTTTTTTCTTTCCAGGACGAACGTGTGCAGATAATTACCCACGTTCGTCCTGGAAAAAGAAAACGCCACACACCGGGGTCGACCCAGGGAAGCTAAACGAACGCACCCACTATGAAGCTGCACGTCCGCCACCACTTGCAGTTGGTGCGCCTATAGCCTCGTTTTGGGTTAGAATCGTGACGTAACTCATGCATAAATATTAAGAAAGGCGTACAGGCAGTATGACTCATGGACTCGGAAAATTCAGTTAACAAAAAACTTTCGACTAAAGGCTTGTGCACAAAAATACTTAGTGGGTGTACAGTGTAACCACATACTAATTAACATTAGATTTTATTTATTGATTATTATTTTTTTATTTTAAACTGTCTCTTTAAAGCCATTGGACCCTTTCGGTACAGAAAAAAAAAAGTTCACAGATTTAAAAATAATTTACAGGGTTTACAGAAGGTAATGGTGAAAGACTTCTCCTAAAATATTAGTCCATGAAATGCTTTACTTTTTGAGAAAACGGTAAAACAATATAAATTGTCGTTAACGAGAATTACGGATTTGTTATAAACACATGTCATGATACGGCGAAACGCGCGAAAACAGGAGTGGGTTTTCCCGTTATTTTCTCCCGACTCCAATGTCCGATTGAGCCTAAATTTCCACAGGATTGTTATTTTATATATAAGTTGTGATACACGAAGTGTGGGACTTGGACAATACTGTTTACCGAAAGTGTATAATGGCTTTAACATCTGGTAACGTTTTTAGCTTTGCACAAAATAAATAATCATTCCTACAAATAGAGTTATTTGGCATCCGTTTAAATCTGACAGGGCAGGGTTATGCTTGCTCTCTTGGTATGCTTGGTATAATTATTATCACTTGGTGTGCCCCTAAACTTTAGAATAACAAACCCAGAAGACTACACTCTGCCTAATGACAGTGAAATCACTCTTCATTGTTATTATTTATTTATTTATTTATATAAAAAAAAAAAATAATAATTCCCCCATATTTAATACTTTATTAAAGTCATTGTTCGTTCCTACAAGAGCAGACACCGGTTAGTAAGTGCCTCATTGAAACCAGATACATAATATCTATTTATTTCCCTTTGAGGAAATTACATAAACCTCTTTTTTTTCCAATGTAAAATACTTCTTTTTAAAAAAGTCTTTGTTAGTTCCCTACTCAAAAGGAGGCACCGGTTGAAAATGCCTCAATCGGATAAAGCTTTCACGACAAACACCGCTCGAACCGGGGACTTTGTGTGATTGAGGAGTTCAATCGCTGCAAAAAATTACCGACTTCCTATTCATAAATTAATCACACCGTGCAAAATTGCTTGATATCTAGTAAGCTTTATTTGATCAAGCTTTCGCTGGAGTTGGCGAAGGTGAATATTAAATTGCCATATGATTTCACTTTGATAATTTTATTAAGCTTATTTTATATTGGCCTTTTGTCTTGTCCACACTTGTATTATTTCATCAACGCCCGCGTTTGAGAAACCCTAACTACAGGAATATGATAATTATCTAATTTAATAAACAAATATAGAAAAACTATACGGACAATGAAAGCAAAAAAGACAAAGCCGTGATTTTTCTCACTCAATTGTTTTTCTTGTCGGTACGCCTCTACTTCAATAACCCTAATTACATAAATACAATCTTTTGTACACAAACTATGGACGGACATAGAAACAAAACTGCCTAAGAGACAAAGCTCACTAAATACAAGTTAGATGCACTTTCCTGTAACGATTCGAAAACACTAAAGGTTTAAATTCCGGATTCAGTGTCCTTTCGCTTGTTCAAGAAATCGATTTGTGCTTTTGCCTGTGGGTTTGTTCTGTCAATAGTCAATACCCAAACGTGCGTCCCTAAATTATCTTCTCGATTTTTGAAAGGTTACAAATCCATAAAAATATTTGAACATTTACTTGCACTATCTTGAGGTTGGACAGCGGACTGATATACGTGAAGTGTATCTTTCTGATCTTTCTGATCAGCACAGTGTTGGTTCGAGTCCCACTCATGACACTTGTGTCCTTCAGCAAGACACTTAACCATAACTTCGTCCTTCGGATGGAACGTAAAGCATTTGGTCCCGTGTGTTGTGTAACGCACGTAAAAATAACACAATGCACTAATCGAAAAGAGAAGGGGCTCGCCCCGATGTTTCTGGTTTATTTGGCTACATACTGCGCTTTAGCAACTTGGGTTTGTACAGTGAATATATACCCTGTACATCGATATTATATATTGGACATTCCCGTAGGTTTGTACAGTGAATATCTACCTTGATATTAGATGGACATTCACGTAAGCTTGTACTGTGAATTTCTACCTTGTGCATCTTTCTATGTTGAATATTGGACTTTCCCGTGGGTTTGTACAGTGAATGTCCACCTTGTACATCGATATTGGATATTGGACATTCCCGTAGGTTTGTACAGTGAATATCTACCTTGTACATTGATATTGGATATTGGACATTCCCGTAGGTTTGTACAGTGAATATCTACCTTGTACATCGATATTGGATATTGGACATTCCCGTAGGTTTGTACAGTGAATATCCACCTTGTACATCGATATTGGATATTGGACATTCCCGTAGGTTTGTACAGTGAATATCTACCTTGTACATCGATATTAGATATTGGACATTCCCGTAGGTTTGTACAGTGAATATCCACCTTGTACATCGATATTGGATATTGGACATTCCCGTAGGTTTGTACAGTGAATATCTACCTTGTACATCGATATTGGATATTGGACATTCCCGTAGGTTTGTACAGTGAATATCCACCTTGTACATCGATATTAGATATTGGACATTCCCGTAGGTTTGTACAGTGGATGTCTACCTTGTACATCGATATTAGATATTGGACATTCCCGTGGGTTTGTACAGTGGATGTCTACCTTGTACATCGATATTGGATATTGCACATTCCCATAAGCTTGTCAGTGAGTTTCTACCCTGTACATCGACATTGGATATTGGACTTTCCCGTAGGCTATAGTACATTGATTGCTACCCTGTTAAATAAAAATGCGAACTTAATAAACTTGTTGTTCCTGCAATGTTCTTTATTGATTGCAGCTCCGCACAGTTTTATCTTGCGGGAATTTGAGACGGTACGACGGGAATGTTGACCACCTCACAAGTAAAGTGCCATGACAACACCTGGGGGATAGGTTTTGACGGTTTATTTTGTCAAAATACGTGAAATGTTACATTTATTTACAATTGCAAATCTTAAAACTTGTAAATCTGTAATCGTTGTATAACTTGACATTTTGCTTTGATTTAATGACATGATAGGCTAACCCCTGCAGCCATTTTATTCACTGTCAAAATGCCCCAAAGTACAAGCCGTGATTTTTCTCACTCAAATTCTGAGCTATACAGACATTTGAATAATTGATTAGTTAACAGAGACTGACTGATGCATCGTTTGATACTCGAAGATGAATTGTATAAACATTTCAAAGATGAATCTTGTAATTCGACTTATTATGGTACACTGCACAAGAGACCGCTCTTACAAACCACCACGGGATGCGTTGACGCGGCATTATCAAATAACTGTTTCGGTCATTGGCCGGTGATTAAAGGAAGGGTACAAGTTAGATAACCTTTGGTTAGTACTTCAACAAATTTATGACTTTTAAAATTAACTCGATATTATAAACATCGGAGAGAGTAGTGTAATTTTCGTGAAAAGTCTACTTTACCTCAAAGAAATTGGGTCTAAAAAAGACTTCAACTAGAAGCCCACAATTGTGTGCACCAAGTTCGTTTTTCTGTCAAAACTTTCTAGTAAAGCAACTTTTATAACTAATAATTGAGCAAAATTGTTCACAGGTTTATAAGCTTACGCATAGTGAAAAAACTGGTCTTTGACAATTACCAAAAAATAAACCATGCCTTTAACTAATGGCTAATCCACACGAAAAACAGTTATTGGTCACGACAACGAAAAACGCTCCATAGATAAGGCCAGACGCAAATAACTGAGGTCAAATACATCGTAGCTGAGGCCAAAGACACCCGGTAGCTAAGGAAAAGCGCACCGTAGCTGAGTTCAAACGCATTAGCTTAGGTCAAACGCACCATTGCTAGCTGAGGTCAAACGCACCATTGCTGAGGACAAAAGCACCGAAGCAAAGCGAGGGCACTTTGGTGCTTTTGTCTTGCTGAGAAACACATTGTTTTTGGGGAAAACGCACCACTGCTGAGGGCAAACACACCATAGCTAAGGTGAACGCACCATAGGTAAGGTCCAACAAACCATAAGGTCAAACGCACCATCCAAACAATAACCACAAACCATAGCTCAGTGTTTCAGGTCGTGACGTCACACGTATGGGGTCATCAAAGGTTTGGCACGGAAGGTGCGCCATGTTTCAAAAGTGTGCCATGTTAATTTCAAAATAATAGATGTCTTGAGAATTCAGAAAAGCCCGAGGACATTTTGTAAATGAAAACCTGACATCAATGCGAAATACGGGTATTAAAGCCATTGGACACTTTCGGTAAACAGTATTGTCCAAAGGCCCACACTTCGTGTATCACAACTTATATATGAAATAACAAACCTGTGAAAATTTAGGCTCTATCGGTCATCGGAGTCGGGAGAAAATAACGGGAAAACCCACCTTTGTTTCCGCACGTTTTGCCGTGTCATGACATGTGTTTACTGTAATCCGTAATTCTCGTTGTCGAGAATTGATAATTGTTTTAATGTTTTCTCAAAAAGTAAAGCATTTCATGGAATAATATTTCAAGCGAAGTATTTTACCATTACCTTCTGTAAACCTTGTAAGTTATTTGTAAATCTGTGAACTGTTTTTTTTTTCTGTTCCGAAAGTGTATAATGGCTTTAATACATGATTGACAGATGTCTTAGTTCTTAAATGAGATCTCTAAGGATACCAGATTGCCTTTCGAGGGAAGATGTTGTGTTTGCTTTCCCCAATAATTATGGACGCACATTCACTTCATCACCGACTAGTGCACGAGGTTAAACCTTAGACAATTGCAATTAAAAACGTGTTTTTGAAGGTCCCCTATAAGGCGAATCATGCAGTAAAGATAAACGTGTGAAAATAAATGATGTTTGTTTTCTTTCTTCCTCTTTCTTTTTCGCTTAACGACTGCTTTAGCCGTTTGATTCGTGTTTCCAATCAATCAAAACATTCTTTTTTTCTTTTATTATTTTCTGGCAACTTCGATCACAAATTGAGCCCTATTTCACAAATTTATTATTTTATGCACACGTATGGATACACCAAGTAACAATACTGGTCTTTGACAATTACCCTAAGTTCCCAGTGCATTTCATTGTCATTCAGTATTATTCCTACTGTTTTCTGTTTTCTGTTATATACCTTTAAATATTGCAGTCAATGGCAGACTTACACAGAGACGCTACCGAGCTCGGTATTGAAATTATTGCAGCAGAGAGCTTTGTGGATAGCCCGGGAGTCTCAATAGAGAATATCAAGGTAGGGTTGGCATCAACAGGCTCCAGTGACATTAAACCCTTTGTGCTATGATCAAATACATGTATTGTGCTGCCATGACGCTCCAAACTGTAATATTGGACATCCGCCCGTCCAATTATGGATTATTATTATTGGACGCTTCGTCACAAAGTAAATTTTAGCGATGAATTTAAATTTGGAAATAAATTGTCAGAGGCTCGTCCTGGATCATTTATTGTAAAGAATATAAGAAATATCGCTAAATATAAGCAAATTTAGTTGACTCTCGGAAGAAGTACTTTGGGGAAATGTACCGTTTTTTGTAACTTTGTTTGTTTTATTTTAGAATGTAGGAGCCCGAATTATTGTCGTTGGTGTTTATAGCGAAATGGCAAGGAAGGTTTTCTGCGAAGTGTATCGACAGAAGATGTACAGCTCCAAGTATGTGTGGATTGTAACAGGTTAGTGAAAAAAAAAATTTTTTTTAACATGTTTGCTCCCAATGGAAAACTTTATTACTCGTAAAATAATACTATAGTTATTTAGTTTGCGGTAACACAATTATGTATATCTACTTTGCTGTTGGGTTTGTTTTTGTGAGCTGTAGGCCTTGTTATTCTACTACCGCTGAGTAGATTTCAGAATTTACATAATTTTGAAATGTAATAATACTGTGTGTGCTGTTTTAATGCTGTATTATCACTATCTTTAATATAATAAGGTTGGCTTGAGTTTAATTGGTGGCGGGAACCAAGCGAATCTATTGACTGTACACCAGACCAGATGGACAAAGCAACGGCCAATCAGTTCGGGATGTACATAGACAACTTCCCGTCCGATCAGAATAGTACACCTTCAGTATCCGGGCTCGTAAGATATTATCAAATTTCTGAATTAGTTTTTCTGTAGCTGCTTAAAACGACCGATTGCATATGACGCCAAACTCTCAAACATCGCCCTTATTAAGGCAACGTGAGGCAGATCATTGGGCGATACACTGATCCCCTGTCCTCATCCTTTGGATGGGGGCAGGTATTGGTTGTACAGAACCAGCGATATCACTGGTAAACGTACATGTACTTTCACAGTGCATGTTTATGTTTTAATGAAAGCGTGTTCGTCATTTTGGTTGGCCGCCATCTTTGAAGATACGTGAACGTCAGAAAATTGTGTTGTTTGTAGCATACGTGAAGATACAATTTTTTCACGTCAGGTACGTACTTAAAGACGTTATACGTGAGCATGAAATAAGCGGTGACGTCACCTACAGTAGAAACAACATATTTTTTTGACGTTCACATGTTTGCTCGTTTAAATTGGATGAAAAAAACTTTTTAAAATGTCTTATCGTTTTCAAATGGGTTTACCTTTCAGACAACAAGTGGTTTCTTGGAGAGGTTTAAGGTTATTGCTGAGACCGAGTCTCCGGAATCTATGACGGGATACACAGAAACCACTATAATATACGATACAGTGTGGACAGCTGCTTTAGCACTTCATCAAGCACAGACTACTCTCGAGGCATTAGGTAAAGGCTTTGTCGTGTATGCTTCAAAATATGATAACCGTTAAATGTTAAATGCTTTGCCCTTGTCTTTATTTACAGTTTTGCTTAAAAATCTTCTGATACAAAAATTAAACTTTTCGACGTACTACAGTTGACGTATGAAGATCGCTTTTGTAATGGCGGTGCGATCGTTGACATAATAAACAGTGCTGGGCAAATAATATGTAAAAGAATCGATTAGAGGGTTTGAGTTGCTCATACCATTATTTTATTATAATTTCAGATCCTCCGAAACAATTGGAAGATTTTAGCTACGACGAACAAACTGCTCAGATTTTTTATGACATTATCAGCAATTTGACGTTCGAAGGAATATCGGTAAGTTTGTTTTTGGTTAAAGTTATAAGAGTAATGTTTATCACGTTTCAGCATCGTAAAACAACAATAATACATAATTCTTTGAGTGTGAAATTCCATTTGACTTACTGTAATGGTGTTTTTATTTCAGGGTCCTGTGAGAGTAGACCGAAAGGGTGACAGGCTTGGACTGGTGGAAGCCCTTCAGCTTCAAGGTGAAATGCTTTTATCAAATAAGTCCGTCTTTTTAAATCAGGCAAACCTCTTTACAAGTACAAAGCTAACTATCCATGCAAAGTATATATCAAAATAAATGTGAACAAAAGAAATAATCTGAATTCATCTGACCATGCTAATTTTCGTGAAGAGACTGAGCGTAAGTGGCTATTGACTGGATACTTTTCAAATAATTACTTTAGTTTATGATTCCCAAATCTGTCAGACCCTCACTAGTTTTCAACTATTTTCTATCCCGCAGTCATTGTATTTGCTTTTACACGCACGTCAGTTATTTAACAGCTAGTACCTGCCATGACAAATTGTTTTCTGTTCAGGAAACTACAGTTTTAATTGGTCAGATGTGCCTCACTAAAATGTAAGCCTAGTTTCAACGCTTGAGTCAAGTGGTTTTATTCGCTATGCGACGACTGTGTTTGATTTTGACCAACCGCCTAGCTTTTCTTTTCGAACAGATGGTACGTTAGTTTCCATAGGAGTGATTGATCCAACTTCAGAGACAAAAGATCTTATCACTGATGGATACCAAGCTATATTTTGGCCAGGTGAGAAAAGATTGTTTCACCTTTTATAAATATTGTTTTCAGCAACTGATTGAATAATGTTCAATCCATTTCGCTTATGCCAAGAAACAATTTGCCTTTCAAGTAAAATTGAACCACAGCTAAATATTAACTATGACTTAGAATGCGTGAATTAAAGGTACCCATTATTTTGTTATATAAACAGAGCTAACCGTTTAATTGTAAGACCCATTTTACTTGTGGTTTGCACCTTGTAACGGTGTGCTGGCTGTTGTATACAAATTTAATAGTGCAACCTACCATACCAAAAACAGCGGAGCTAAATGGTGTTTTCCTGCCCCAAAAACAATGAAATGCCAACTTGTTTATCGTCTTAACCACACACATGATGAGTTAAAGATTGTGAAATTATAAGGTTGATAACTGAACTGAAAAATTTAAGTTATTTTCCAGATGGAGCGCCACCTATTGATTTTATGATGTATCGGGAGGACAACCAGACGATACATATTCCAGTTTTCATCGCTGGTGTCGCTCTTTCTCTAGTCGGGACTGTTCTTGCGTCTTCCTTTTTAGCTTTCAACATTCATTTCAGGAAGTTACGGTGGGTGCTAGTCATTTACATTATTGTTAGACTTCCCCCATTCTCTTCAGCGTTCTCGCTGTGTCTTTTACACAATTTAAGTTAACACAACACACATCCATGGTTGTCACGGCCCTGAAACCATTACCACCCATCGCCATAAGTCCTAAGTCTCGGTTAGAAAGAGTTTGGTGAAATCACAGCATGACATGAAGGTCTTGTTCCTGAATTAATCCTGATCCAAAGATTTCGGATGGCACTTTCAGAGCTCAGTAAATTAATTATATAACGATTTATTTTTAAAAACAGCGTGATCAAAATGTCGAGCCCGAAGATTAACAACTTGATGCTGATTGGTGGATTGCTCGCCTACGTGTCGATCATCTTTCTCGGTGTCGACACAAGTATCGCCTCTACGGAAAACTTCGTTTGGATGTGCAAGGTAACATCTTATAGTGCTTCTTCAAAAAGATTTTTGTTTCATTTTTAACTACCCCCGGTCAGATTGACCTTGCATGGTTCTGGTTTCCGGGTTCTGGGTTCAATGTATGATTGGGTTTTTAGCTTGGATTATGTGTCGGTTTTGGCAACCTTCGGGCAGTTCTGACGAAGATTTATATGGGTGATACTGTCCCAGAAATGAGTGATACTGACCCAGAATGTTTTTAAGGCCGCATGGGATCCGAATTTTTGTAAATCCTGACCCAAAATACGGTACAGTTTACCAATAACATCTCCCCTTTTTAAGGTAACCTAATAATTTGTTGATTTTTATTTGAACCATACAGGCTAAGACTTGGTGTCTTTCATTTGGGTTCTCCATTGCATTTGGTTCCTTGTTCAGTAAGACGTGGCGGGTACACAAAATCTTCACGAACAAGACTGCAATGAAATTGGTACGTAAGAAGTAATTTTCCATGAATTTAATTTCGAGACCTCAAGTTTAGAATTTGAGGTCTCGAAATCAAGCATCAGAAAGCACACAACTTCGTGTGACAAGGGTGTTTGTTCTTTCATTATTATCTCGCAACTTCGACGACCAATTGAGATGAAATTTTCACAGGTTTGTTATTTTATGCATATGATGAGATACACCTAGTGTGAAGGCTAGACTTTGACAATTACCAGGAGTGTCCACTGCCTTTAATGTCATATATAATCAATCGGTGATTCAATGTAAGAACTGCACCATAGTGTACATACTGAACAACATTGTAGAAGCTAAAGGAGCACACGGCTTTCGGATTTGGCGCTTTCCGCTTGAGGCTAGACCGTTATTGGTTGGAAGGATGGTGAATCACACATCTAACCCTTCAAATTGTGTGGGTTTTATTTTACTTTGTCAAGTGGTCCTCAAAATTTCTGGTAACATTTCAGGAATCACAGTTTGTTTCATAAACCAGCACTATAAGCGATCTTTCCTTCCATGAGTACTACTTTTTATAACACAATCTGGCATGAGTGTCACATCGAACACAAACGTAAATTGGTAAACGGTTTTCAAAACATTGGATTTGTCACATTTTAACCCGATCTGTATATAACACTATTTTTAATCTGATAATTGTTAATTAAAACGGACTTCATATTGGGACACCTGAGGGCACAGACGTTAATTTTTATGTTCATGTTCATTTCAATCGCATATATTATTTTCTGCAGGTTGTGAAGGACTCCTGGCTGATCGGTATGGTTATGACACTGGTTGCAATCGACACAGTTATATTGATTTTATGGGAAATTGTTGATCCAGTGTCCGCAAACAGACAACGTGGAACTGAAGTGGTAAGAAACCGTTTCGTTAATTTGAATTAAACTCACAATTAAAAATTTAAACCGTCTGCATGATAGTTAGTAATATCGCAATTGGCGTGTCATGGCCGAGCGGATAAGAGCATGCACCGGACTCTGCTTAGCAGAGTGTGGGTTTGAGTCCCGGTCGTGACAATTGTGTGTCATTAAGCGAAACACCTTGGCATTTTTGCTAACTCCCCATAAGAAACTCCGACTGGCACCCCCACCCCCCAAAAAACCTGTGAAAGCTTAACGCGTGAATGGACAACCAATTCGAAAAGTTAATGACCAAGGTTTATGAATAATTAGTGCCAAGATCTGTCCACGACCCTTTGATTTTGCACGAAACAGGTTTGTACACAAAGTAGGAGTGGATCGAACATTAGAAAGAAATGCAACTATGCCACTTGTTCTTCAGAATTTTCGAGTTAAAGAAATGTTAAAAGATGATATACAGAAATGGTAGGTCTACTGATAATGTTGAGTATTTCCCTCTGAAATGAAGTCAAGAAAAACTGTATCTGAAACCTTACAACAAACGCAACAACTGTTATAACAGGACAATGTGTTTGCAGGTGAATTTGTTTGACTGTTTTTCACTGTTTTCTCCCAATATAACAAAGTGGATTAAACACAAATGTTCAAAGGTTTAGCTATACAAATTATGTACAACGGTGATCACACAAAACATGAACACTAAAATCGCACAATGAAATTTGTACATCGCCAAGTATAAATTAACATTTTTATAAGTTTAACCTACTGTTCTTCTCCTCTTTTTTAACCTGTAGATTGACGAGGAAAATGATGACATAGTTCACATACCAATCCGCATGATGTGTGAATCAGTTCATCAGATCTATTTTATCGGTGCCTTCTACATCATTAACGGCTTGCTGTTAATATTTGGGGCTTTCTTAGCCTGGGAGACCCGCAAAGTTACCATCCCAGCACTCAATGACTCTAAATATATTGGTAAGGCATTACTATAATCTTGGGGTAAAATTTTGTTCTCGAATCCTTCTCCTTTATGCGTAAGAGGTATAGTAACTTGAGCATCTAACGTCACACTACATGCTCGCGAAAAACGCGCGATACCAACCTTGAACGTTTAAAAATATTTTTCTTTTCTTCAACTTAACCCTTTATCAAATCGGTTTTTTTTTAACCCGAATGTTTTGGTTGTTTATTCTTGCAGGTGTGTGTATCTACAACGTATTAATATTGTCCTTCGTGGGAGCTATGGTGTCTTTTGTGGTCGAAAATAGGAATACACACTACGCCTTGCTAGGTGCACTGATTTGGCTATCAACTACAATTACACTATGTATTGTATTTGTTCCAAAGGTATAGGTTTTAACTATTGTTTTATTTAGTTGCTTTTATTTCCTTGTTTTTTTCCTTGAATCACAATGCTCTTGGTGAGGCTTGAGATGACAATTATTTATTCCTGAACCGTCGGGGTGGAGATTCGACCTTGAGCCGAAACCACCCTTTGTTTTCCAAATTTAAACCATTTTAGTGTGTTACACTACCATTGGCTAGCAACTTTAATTACTCTGCATATTATTGGCTAAGTAGAAGTTCCTTTTTCCATGAATTATAAGAGAAAACGCATTTATAGAAACATAAGTTTGAGTGGACAGGGAAAGGTCGTTTACCCGCTGGATTTTTCGCCACATAGAAGGTCCGCTGTCTGAGGGAACTCCCATTGAATAAACACTGACGAGCCTCAGTCTGTCGTGGCAACATTATTGTTTGACACACTTGACCCCACTCGTGTATTGTTATGAGTCTCCTCCTGGAACGGTGAAATACATTCTCTAGTTCACTTGGAAGACTGTGGGACCGTGACAAGTAATTTGTACATGGTCGGTTTAATTTTCTTCTTTCAAAATTTTATTAAACTATTGTTAAGCATTATAAGTTGTTGTTTACATCCTTGTCAAATAAACACAAGATGTAATGCTTGTTTTATGATAGGCTGTTACTCTCTTCCATAGATAAAGACAAGAAATGATGTGGCCCCAGCTAAGAACACGACCATGACCCAACAGGGTGGTAATTCAATGGATATGCAGAGAGAAAACCAACTCCTCCGGAGAGAAATATTTAGGTTGAAGAATTCCTGCAAATGTCAGGTAAATGCATTTGGATACTTATCCATTTTATATCATTTCACTATGTTTATGTTTTCAATTATGCGATTTCCGGAACTAACGTGCAGGTGTCACAGGGAAACCTGCCCGCCGGAGATTCTTTTCTTTATGGGAAATTAACGTAGGCTGAAGTGGAATATTTTAAAAGAGGGCGCTATCTGTATGTAGTAGTTTGTACACAGTTCGGCGTATGGGGGTCCAGGGGACACACAGAATCTCGAGGGAGGGGGTAGAGAATCTCCCTCCACACGGTGTTGGCTAGCGCCCTCTTTTGATCCAACTTCTTTAAGCCCATGTGAAACAGGCTGTGTACATTTTGTATTAAATTTTGGGGTGTGCAAAGAAACATTTACTATTTTGGGATGAACAAAAAGTATTCTCTACGGGTAGACAAATTTCGTCAGTAACATAATCCATGAAACACTTCAAAAGGTGCAGTAACGAGTCTCGTGTATAAAACCAGTTAAATTTATAGTTTAACTTCTTTCTTTTCGAATAGGCACATGGAGACTCGACCGATGCAGACAAGATCAAAGCAACGCCTTCACTTTAATGGATGTTTCTCTAAAGAATGCTAAAAGTTCACAGCCCGTCAGACAAATGCAACACAAAAACAAGTTGTATAAGAACAGTTTTGTTTAAATGAATGCCTTAAAGACACTGGACACTATTGGTAATTTTCAAAGACCAGTCTTCTCACTTGGTGTATCTCAACATAATTTATGCTTAAAATAACAATTCTGTGAAAATTTGAGCTCGATTGGTCGTCAGAGTTGCGAGATAACTATGAAAGAAAAAAAACACCCTTGTCACACGAAGTTGTGTGCTTTCAGATGCTTGATTTAGAGACCTCAAATTCTAAACTTGAGGTCTCGAAATCTCGCGGAAAATTACTACTATCTCGAAAACTACATCACTTCAGAGGGAGCCGTTTCTCACAATGTTTTATCTTATCAACCTCTACCCATTACTCGTTACCAAGTGAGGTTATATGCTGATAAATATTTTGAGTAATTACCAAGTGTCCACTGCCTTTAAAGCCAACATGACCCGACCTTTACTTCTGTGGACCCGGTGGTGTGTTTCAGCTCCTATTTAATTACGTGTTTTTTTTTTTTTTTTATATAAGAAAGGCCTATCGATATTTTAATTCACCGTTTTCTTTAATCCATTTTTGTTGATTTGATTTGCGTAATTTTGAGAATAATTTGTTGATGTCGAAAAGTTCGGTGTGCCGTTGCAACAGAAAGGTCTAGTATCACTTTCTGACTAACTCCAATGGTAACCTGAACATGTTACATCTGACACAACACCTTGATGCTCGTATATTACGCGAGGTATCTACCTTGAGCCTTTACGTCCATACACCTTTGACCTCGCAATCATTCACATGACCTTCATTGTCCTGTAAATTCGCAGTCAAATCTGACGTACATGTGTATACACATAAAGCCAGAACCTGTCTTTATCCTTACGGATAAAGAAAGGGTCCCGTCTACTCCAACGGCTGCAACACACAACTTCGCCGATGGATACCTTAAACTTGGACTCACCTTCTTTCTTGCAACTCCGACGGCAAACTCACAAAACCGACTGAACAATCTTCAGTTCCGACGGACCATCTCACAGCTTGACTGTCAACTGAACTCTGATGGACAACTCAAACTCCGATGGTCAACCAAGATGCACGCTGCCCTCTATGGAACACCACTAAGGCTGGAAATAGAAAAGATTATTGAACACGGTGTATGGACATTCTTATTAATATTATTATTATTATTATTTTATTTGCCATAACAGTACAACATTTAATACATTGACAATATACCCCGACATGGGCAAGGGACAACAAAAGCAAATACATACTATGAGTCGTATATCTGTTGCCCCACATCTGGGGTACACAATAAAATTAATATAGATTAACATAATATACATGTAGTACACAAAGCATTAAAAATAAACAGATAATTATACAACCAATAGCAAATAATAAATATATAATAAGAATACAAAATGGTACAGTGCACCAACTAATTAATCCTACAAACTCTTACAAATCATGCACTCAACACAAATGTAGGTTCAAATTTCCAGTTGATTAGTATACAATCACTGTTTTTACGAGTGACTCTTAAACTTCCCGGGTCAGAATTGACCCCTATTCCGGCTCTATGAAGCTGTCCAAGCCACAAGAATGCCTTGACAAAAGGCTAGGTTCCAGTGGGTTTGACCCCAACTGTGTCAGATTGACTCGCATTACAATATATTTGTTTCGCCTCGGATTGTGTGTCAGGTTGACCGATTTATGGGTCTTTTTGACAACAGATTCAGGGTCATACTGACCCAGAAATTGGTCAGGCGTCACGGAACCCGGATTCCGGGTCAATAATAGACTTTTCAATGCTAGGTGGCAGCAGACTTACCGGGTAAATTTCCATTGTTTACGTAGTTCTGAGAACACATAATTACATAATTCTGAGAACAATTGATTTACCCGGTAAGTCTGCTGCCACCTATCGTCACAGAAAGTCTCCTATTTTTACCGGGAGTTCTTAGAGTACGGAATAGTTACAGGTACTTTCTCCTTTAGTTCACGTACAAATCTTAGTATGGTGAGACATCATTTTTAGTTTACCACAAAACAACAAACACCTGATTTACATTGTAGCAAAATAGACTTGTGGTGTTTTGTAGATTTCTTGGCATCTAACTTTATTGTAATTATTGATGGGCTATTTGTAGTATTATATAACTAACTTCAAGTGTTATTTTAAAAAAGGAAACCCCCATCAGTCTGTTCGCCACGGGGGCACTGTTATACATAATCAAACACAACAAACCTCTTAATAGGTTTCGAAAAATAACAGAGTAGCGGAAGGATAATGTCGAACTAAAAACTTTGGTCAAACCTTACAAGGTAAGACAAAACTGTTCGAATAATACCACATAGACCAGAAACGTATTTTACAGTGAATCAAAATGGCTTGTTGGCGCGGTCCAAACGTACAAATTTAGTCATCAAGCCGTACCTATTTGTATTTTTAATGGGTTTTTTTTTCTACTTTTAACTTTGTCTTCTTAAATAATAACAACTTTTTCCGAAACGACTTCTTAACAGAAATACTTGACTGATTTCCATTGCGACTGTTGTTCGTCAACAAAATAATATATAATCAAGGCCGTTTGCTCACTATAACGTCTGTATACTTTTCATTATAGAAACACATCCCAAACATGCGTTGGATTTGAAAATACAGATTTACAAAAACAAAACTATACATTTTAATTTTATAAACACTTTTATATTTAAATTATAATCTCATTACCTGATCATTTTGCTTCTGTACAGTAAATCACATCATACTCTTTAAAAATCTTTATTAGACCACACCAAACCAAACGAATACATTTCTTTTTAGTTTCCTTTTTTGACAGTCAGTTCTGGCGAAGCTTCGTCTTTCAAACCAATGCTTTGTCGAACATTCCTTTTGCGTTTGTCTGCTTCCACGCCATAGTAGAACAAAATCGTTGACTCATTAAACTTTGAAACCGTGTTATTTCACAATGTACAGAAGGAAAACTACACAATATGGAGGGATTTTTGTTTTAATAAATTATACTTTGAATCGTCGATGACATTTGAACGCAAGCCGTTTCGGACTGTTGCAGTTCTGACCAATCATCGTTCGTACTTTCCCTTTATGTAGCCTCCTGTGAACAAAAGCATATTAAGTTCCAGTCAATCAATCAATCGACCAAGCAATCAAAAACAAAGATAAACCTGTAACTTTTTCAGAGAAAGGGATACTCGTTTGATGCCGGAATTTAAAGTACCCTATTAAAAGTTTAATAATATTTTTTCTTTTTAATTAACCGTACCAATTTCATGTTCTTATTTTGTAATTCTGTTCATAAAGCACCTTGTTTTTCTTGTTCGCTGTTTTGTTTAAAAAAGTGACGTTTCATCATTAACATTTTAACACGTCGTTTTGTAAAGCCGAATGTAACTTGTTACTTATTTGCAAATCACGATTTTTGTATGTTGTGTTATCACCGTGAGTTTATGTGAACTTGTCAACATTATTTTCTCAAGAAGTAAAGGCCGAGTCACACTGCAGCGATAACGAAAACGATAACGATCAAGACGCAAAGAGAACGCATTCTATTGGTTGAATTGCTCCACGCAGAATACGCACACGCTCATTTAACCAACGGACTGCGTTCTCTTTGCGTCGTTATCGATATCGTTTTCATTATCGTTGCAGTGGGACCGGGCCTTAAGCGCCTTGTAATAAATCACAGAATGGTACGAGTTGAAACCACAGTGAACGAGTTTTGTCATCTATTTGTGCCCGTGAAGTCCTTTAAAGCCTGCATGTATTACCAACCTTTGGCCTTAATAGGGCCAAAACATAAATCTGGCCAACACCTTACTGTGGCCCGACGTTGTACTCAAGTAGGCTATGGCCCGGACGCGATTCTTCTTTTTCTGTATCGTAGTTTATCGATATTGCAAAGAATGAACCAATGAAATGTACTTATTCTCAATGAATATTTTATAATGAATATTCATTGCCGGACTAATGCTAAGAACGTCAAATCGAAAAAACATGTACTTATGACATTAAACAACGAGACAAGCCCAACACCCAGATGTTTTTTATGTTATGTAGCGACCCCAAAAATTATAGAGAAGACTTCACCATGTTGGAAAAACAAGTATCAAAGGCATAGTAATCAATGTCATTTTTCATGCGCGAATCCAGGGGGACTGCGGATTAAAAGGATTTTTAAAGAATTGTTAAAATGAAATTACTTGTAGAACCGATTTTGAACTTTGTAACTATAGTCAGTAAACAAATTCTCTGATGCGTCCTAAATTTAACAAACCAAACGCTGTAAAGGCTTTGCACTTCGCTCTTCGGTTCGTCCCATAAAAGGTTCGCTTCGTATCCACGCTATAATTTCATCTTGAAAGCTACTTTCTACACACACACAGCAAGGTATGGCCTTAACCCTCTCCAGTCGTAAATAGGAGTGTCTAATTCTCTGCAATCAACATTTAAACTGCACCCAAACTTGGCCACATAGTTCAGTTCAGTTCTTTAATATTGACCTACGCATAGGCCTATGTATACGTGTGTACACGTATGTAGAACGTCTAAGGTCTCGGCAAAGATTAGATTATTTCAAAAATATTGTCATCATTAACAGTTTTGAACAGTGCCCCCCCCCCCCCCCAACCCCGCTTGAATGAAATCCTGGATGAGAGTCATGTAACTTACCGAAGAGCACTTGCATTCCTCAACTCTCTTTCGCAACAGACAAACTTCCTTACGCAGGCGCACAAGCTCTGTTTTTGCTTCGGAGGTACTAGTGCTTGGAAGGTTTTGAGCTGTGGCTGCAGTTAGATTGGTGTTCTGAGCTGGCTGGACTTCGTTCCGAGTTTTTATCTGTAATGTGTTAATAATTGATCGTGTCAATACTCAAGAGACATGATGGATCCCTCTTTATGCTTACACTTTAAAATAGTCCGGGTCAGAGTTGACCCGGATCCCGTATGACCTGAGGCATTTTTGGGTCAAAATGACAGAGAATCTGTGTCAAAGAGACGGAGAGTTAATGTAAAAATTACCCAGAATCTGAGCTCAAATCCCCCTTTTTAATGAGTTTTCTGATCAGTCTGACCCAGAAAAGGATCAGTCTGATCCGGAAATAGGTAAAGTCTAATGGGACCCCGAATCCGGCCAAATTTGATCCAAGAGTTTCTAGAGTGTACGATGTCCCTTTTGCACAACGGTTCAAGAACAGTTTCTTTGATATTCCGTTGATATTATATGTTTTTTATTTTTTCCACTACCTTTTTTCAGAGATAAATTATAACTGCGAACGGAATATTTGTTTTTACCGTGTTCTTTTTATACCCTTCATTCCATATAATTCAATTTTAAAAAACTTTACATATACACCCGACATACACATTCTTAAAAGTCCATACTTGTGGAGCATTCTTTTGTTTTTTCCTACCGTTTACCGTGTCCTATTATACCCTTCATTCCATATAATTCAGTTTAAAAAAAACTTGACGTATACGCCCGACATACACATTCTTAAAAGTCCATACTTGTGGAGCATTCTTTTGTTTTTTCCTAAAGAGTTTGGCATAGATTGTGTACACAATTTCCTTTTTGATCATCCCAGCCTTTAGAGTTCTCATGGATTCAAAAGGAACCTAATAAGCAGAACTTGGACAAAACCTGCATACCTTAGGAACGAACAGTACACAAAGTGTAAGTGTGGTTGCCAGCCAGATAACTGCCGAGACCAGAATGTAGTGAGAATTTCTCTCTTCTAAGACGAAGGAAACTGGTGCTCCAAGGAAAGATAGAATCATGATGTTATAAAGGCAGATACCTGGAAAAACAATTTGAAACTAAAAGGTCAGTAATTCTTTAGTATGTGTGTGTAGTTATTTCTCTTTAAAAAAAAAATGATAGACTGGTTTTTTTTTCAAAGTAATGCTGGTTAAGGGGCAAATTTATACACAAGATGCAAAAGAAGTCTCATCTGAAACATTCAGCTGAATGCAGTTCCTACTCTCTGAGAAAACAGCATAAACTGACACGATACTTTCATACAAACATCACATCAATTTTTAACGAAAAATTAAAGCTTAGTTAACTAAATCTTACCTATATATTTGGAGTCATTGAGTGCCGGGATGGATACTTTTCTGGTCTCCCAGGCTAAGAAAGCTCCAAATACTAGAAGTAGACCATTGATGATGTAGAAGGCCCCAATCCAGTAGATCTGATTGGCTGACTGGCACATCATACGGATTGGTGTATATACAATATCATCATTGTAGCTGTCGGTCTAAATAACCCACAAATCAAGACATTCTGTCATATACACAACATGGTCATCAGGCCCTCTACGGGGACCCGGATTTGAGTCAAATCTGACTCGGAAGTGTTTAGGGTGTACAAAGTAATTTAACAAATGTTAACATTTCTCTCACATAAACACGCAGGATTGCACACGTTTCACCTAGCCCAGGGGTTTGAATTAATTAATTGTACGATTCAAGTTTTACCACAGGGTCCATGTTTCGGAACTCTAACGGAAAATATAATTAAAACATTGTAAGGGAACCCACATAAACAAATAAACAGGAAGAATAGTGTCACTGCAGATGGAGTTACGCCATGAAAAAATGAAAACAAAAATAGAAAGCTGTGCTGACGAAGTGATATATAGCCTACAAGTATTGTGCAACTTTAGTAGACTCTTACCACTTTAGCTCCAATGTTCTCTATGACTTCGAGAGGGTCAAACACTTCCCACAATATCAAAATGATACCATCGAAAAGAACCAAGAAGGCCACGCAGCTGAACAACCTGGAATCTTTAACCACCTAAATGAGAAGTGACAATTATTGTTTTAAGTTAATGTAACATCTGGCAATGTTTAATTGTGTTACACTTATTGGTTTCTCGCAATTTTTCAACAACCTCATCATGAAACTTTAGAATGTGTTTCATTTCATTTCATTTATTCTGGGTTGTGAAGCCAAGAACACTCAGAACAGCGAACCTAAAGCTACAACCAGTCAAAACTATTAGGGACACAACACTCGAAGGGACAACATCTCCAAATGCAATTTTCCAATCCCAATGGCTGCAAAAAGAGACTTTCTCACATACGTCAACAAACATGTGTTAGAATGTTTTTGAGAATATTTTGACTGCCATTTGGTTTCAAAAAACTAAAACCTGAAAAATTTAGAACAAGAATCGGTTAATTTTTCACTCAAAAGATGTTAAAGCTTACCATTCTCTTCGCTGTTTTGTTGGTGAATATTTTATGTACACGCCACGTCTTGCTGAACATTGAACCGAAGGCTAAAGAGAATCCAACAGAAAGGCACCAAGTCTTAGCCTGCAACATAATATGTAGAGGTTAATTTCATAAGTGAAAATATAAATTAAAAATGTTTGAACTTCAGCGCTGATTAGGAACTATCGCGGTTGTACAAACTAAGATTGATGTTTACCAGTACACATCTTACTAATCAAAGTGTGACGTCATTTACAAATCACTTTGGCTATATTATTGACAAATCATCTTAAAACCAAGTTCTAATTGAAATACCCCAATTATTACACAACTTCACCCAAATGGTTCGAATAGTTACTGGGCCAGTGTAGCCAGTAATACTGGCTACCAATTAATTAAGACGACAAGTTTGAACGGCAATTGTGAAGGGGGGTTGGGAGTCCATAAACTGTAAAAACTCGGGTGGTTGAAGACAACTTGGATGCTGTTACATTATATATACCAATCAGTAATCAAAATTTACTTCAAAGAGTGTTAAAATAACACTAATTTCTGCCAACAAAATAATATACACTTGTGTAACTTTAACACCATGAGTTTATTTTTACTGTCTTTTTGGTATCTATGACTTGACAACACAAAATTGAGTACATTTTAATCTCAGTTTTTACAGTGTATAAAGGCATTAAGGTTAACCTGCTACAAAATAATAAGGAACAGATGGCTCAATTTTATCAGCGGGTTATAACTGGTATAGGTCTGTATGTCTGTACAATGTTTTGCACGAAGTAAACACAAATTCACAATTCTGGGACCTCCCCTCTTAAATGGTGAAATGGTCCAGTCTAAGGCACCAAGGGCTTTGATCAAAGGCATAACACTTAATTAATGTGCCATGATTTAGTGTTAAATCTTATTGTTTTATAAAATTTAACGCTGGTCACCTTGCACATCCAGATAAACGTATCCTGGGAAGTGACGTTAGTGTCGACACCGAGAAAGATGATCGACACGTAGGCCAGTATTCCACCGATCAGCATCAAGTTATTAATGTTCGGGCTCGACATCTTGATCACACTGTAATTTGAGAGACGATTTATCTATTACTAGAACACAACTCGCCAGATACACATAAACTATTTTGCTATTTGACTCTTGCCATATTATTTTCACATTATTTTCACATAAACTAGCCTTCTCTGGACATGACACTTTATTGCTTCATGGATTTGTAAAGACAACGATCATCTACTGTTGCTCAGATAGACTCAAAGTGAATGGAATATAAAGACTATTTGCGGACAAATCAGTTTTGCACATAATCCGATTTCTTAGATTTAGTTTTCTTCCAAATGGGTTAATAACTAAACTGAATCGACCTTGGAAAACTTCTCTTATACAAAAATGGTCATTTGGGGAATAGAACCAAATCGAAAACAATCATAAAAACACTGTACTTACCGCAGTTTCCGGAAGTAAATGTTGAATGAGAGGAAACAGCAGGCAAGTGCTATTCCCAACAGGGCGAAGATGACGCCCGTGATGAACACTGGCAGGTGAATCGTCTGTCGATCTTCTCGCTCAATAATAAAGTCAATAGGAGGCGCCCCACCTAAAACATTTAATGTAAAAGCAAAATTTGATGTTTTTATCATAATAATGATAACCGACTTACTGGGTAATTCAGAATAATGACATGGTTCTAGGTTTGCCTATTATATTATTGTTTGGATAAAACTTAGTTGCAACATAGCCTCCCCTAGTATTTTGTTCGTTGAGAATCAATGAATAAACATTATTACTTTGAGGCTAAAATAGTGTCATCATTTGAAAACAAGTTTTGGTGATTAAAACCGAACTGAACTGAGATTTGAAGGTTGGCCGTAATGCGAAAAGGTTGTGTTTGGTGAATCTAAATGAGAATTGAGAATTATGATTAATACATTCACAGACAGTCAAAGCAAGTTCATAACATTATAATGCATCCACTCACCCTCCCAGAAGATTGGCCGATTCTTATCCCAAATAATACCCTCTGCAGTCTCTCCAGTTGCTTCCAAAACTCCCACGGATACAGAACTGCCGTCTAAATCAAACAAATCACAATAATATTAACATAATGAAGCGAAAATTTCTCAAAAAGTTTTTTTTTTCATGAGAAATCGCCGAACACCACATGGGCGGACGCCCACTTCAAGGCGAGGGTTATATTTAAAGGCACTGGACACTATAAGTAATAAACCAAAATAATTGATGGCAACGAGGAGTATACAACACTGTGAGAAACAGCTCCCTCTGAATAAATAACATAGTTTTTGAGAAAGAGGTAAATTCTAATTTGAATAATAAAACACTTCAGCTGAAGCCTTTTATTATGCATCTGAAAGCACAATGCAACAAGGGTTTTTTCGTTCATGATTCTCCTGCACATTTGCTGACAACTGGAGCCCCAAATTTTCACAGGTTATGTTATGTTGGCATAATGTTGGCTTACACCAAGTGGAAATCATGGTCTTTGACAATTACCAAACGTTTCCAGTGCCTTTAACTATTTTGGTATGTTGACCAAATTCAACTGGTCGTCGCCAATTAAGTCTAAGTTATCAGTGATTTGAAGAAAGAAACAAATCGTTTATTAATAAATATATATTTTTTAGATTAACCTTGTAACTGTAGAATATCAAGCACTCCGAGTCTGTCGCCAAAGTAGTTGAACTTCACCGGTCCCTGAAATTATTCAATGAAAAGAGAGCAACTTTTAAAATAATAATATTTAAAACAACTAAAGGTATTATACAGGATTAGTAAAGCTGAAAAAATAGTCGCAGAGTGTGTTCATGTTCTGTGTGATCAAGGATCAACTGTACATATGAACAACAAACCTTTTATTTGCACCTCAATGTGTTTAATTTGCATGGAAGACAAGTGCCTAAAATACAGCCCAGATGCAAATTTAACATAATGTTAAATTGCAAAATTGAAGTTAAAATGCAGAACTAACATAGAGTACTCACTGATACGCCTTCGAATGTCATATTGCTGATAATGTCAAATAGAATCTGCACAGTGACGTCATCGTAGTCAAACTCAGCAAGGGTCCTGGGAGGATCTGAAATAGTCGGATTATTTAGGATTTGTGTCTTTACTTTTTGGATCAGTCGGCAAATCCATCTTAAGAACCATATTTTATCTCGAATAGCAACAATGTGGTATAGATTGCTTTTAATTCCCGTGCGAACAAAACGGGATTTGAAAAGGAAAATTCAATTTCACGTTAATCATGTCGAAAGTCGGACACGCGTATGTTATGCTGATCGTGGCTGTTTTCTGTTAATTGTCTTGTTTTTGTGTTGCTTGGGAGTTGTTTGCTTGTTTGTTAGGGGTGTTTTGTTATGTGAAGTTAGCTTTTTTTCTTGTATTGTTTTCGAGTGGTTGTTTGTTTGTTTGTTTGGTTGTTGGTTGGTTTGTTTGTTTGTTTGTTTGTTTGGGTGTTTTTTGTGTGTGTGTTGCTGAAGGGGGGGGGGGGGGTTCCGTCAGCCAGAAAAAAAACTTACTTCCAACCCTTACTGCACAGAACTATATATGGCAAGAATATTTACCAAGTTCCATTAGCATAGCCTCTGCTTCATGCATAGCGAGTGCCTCCGTCCACACGGTGTCATACACCAGGCTAATGTCTAGATAACCCGCCATACTCTCAGGATTGTCCATGCCTGAAATCACTTGAAATCTCCTCAGGAACTCGCCGGTTGTCTGCACAGAATAAACCGAAATGTTGTTGATTTTCAAAAAAAAAAAAAAGATGGCAAGAAGGAGGTTAGACATGAAAAGCCTTGACATTCACGATCAAATCTGCTCCATTTCCCAAAGCACTACAAATAAATCCTAAAGTGCTGTCAGTATTACCATGGTGATTTGCGTGACATCACTCTTCGCTTAGCAATTAAGATCGATACACAGTTAAAAGATCAACCTATGCTAGCTGCGGAATCAGTCCCACCAGGCGTCGATTTCACCAAACTATTCCTAATTTATATCTTAGATGTTGGGGCGCATTGAACCTATTCTTAAGGACGAATGGGGGACTTTCGGGACGCTTGGTGGCAGCAGACTTACCAGGTAAAATCCGTTTTTCTCGGTAATGCGCGCATGCTCAGAACTATACGTAAACAATGACAATTTACCTGGTAAGTCCGCTGCCACCAAGCGTTCCAAAGTCTCCCATTACTCGTCCTAACTCGAGATAGGATTATTATAGCGTTTCGTGAAAGCAGCCCCAGGTTTCTTACCAGCCCAGATATGGATGGTGTCCTGGTTTCGTCTGGCGGTAGATTATTGATGTATACAGCGAACTGATTGGCTGTTACTTCGTCCATCTGCTCCAGTGTGCAATCAATTGAATCGTCTGGTACCTGCCACCAGTTTGATTCCAACCAACCTAGTATTGGGAAAATAGAATAGAGTTTGATAACAAACATTCAATTTTGTAGGCTTACCATGCAAGGCATGGGTAAAATTTGGTCCCAGACGAGTCTTAATGGAGCATTAAGTGTGGATTGGGTTTTCAGTTCCTTTTCAGTTTCATGGCTCTGTTTATCGCAGAATGTTTGGTGTCCTTTTCGCTTGCGGAGCAAACAATTTATGTGCTAGCTGTATAATTATACCGATTTCACAAACAGCTAAGATTGATCTTAAAGGGACACGTTGCCTTGGATCGGACGAGTTGGTCCATAAAAAGCGTTTGTAACCGTTTGTTATAAAATGTATATGGTTAGAAAGATGTTTTGAAAGTAGAATACAATGATCCACACAAGTTTGCGTGGTTTTCCTT
Organism: Asterias rubens; assembly: GCF_902459465.1. Classification (NCBI taxonomy): domain Eukaryota; kingdom Metazoa; phylum Echinodermata; class Asteroidea; order Forcipulatida; family Asteriidae; genus Asterias; species Asterias rubens. Next base: position 6,474,576 of record NC_047077.1, read on the forward strand.
TTACTTTGCGAACTAACACGGTCGGCCATATGGGAGTCAATAATGGCCGACCGTGTTAGTCGACGAGGTAAAAGGAAAACCACGCAACTTCGAGGCAAAGTTGTGTGGATCATTGTATTCTACTTTTAAAACATCTTTCTTACTCATACGCATTTTATAACAAACGGTTACAAACGCTTTTGTAAGACCAACTCGACCGATCCAAGGCAACGTGTTCCTTTAACTGTAAATCAATCGTAGTTCCTTAGTAATGTGTGATGTCACAGTACAAATCACTATGGTGATACTGAAAGTTTGTCTTGCGATGAACTGTGCTTTGTGAAATCGGCCTAAATGCCTCTTCACGTAAAGTACGCACGCGTAGAAGCAAACAATTTTCCTGCTAACCTTTAAAATACGCTTGATTTAAAAGCGCAGATTCCCCTGCTTCCGTAAACACTTATTCTTGCTTACGGTAAGCAGAGCCGTGAAATTAAGCCCTGATTGTATGGATTTTCCCCCATTTTTGGATTGCATATGCATCTAAAAACTGAGAATTTATCTTGTTTCCTGCTCACCACCCTGTTACTGGCGCTTGGGCTCTTGCATGTGTAATGAAATAGGCTGAAAAGCTTAGTAAGACAAATGTTGGTTCAGAATTAAATTTAGAGTTGTCAGACCTTAAGAAAGATACTTAAATGACAGAAAATGTGCTCCTTTTTTTTTTACAAAAACCAAGTTCATGCATTAGGTGACATCTTCATAACTCTAATCATGTTATCGACGGTCAATTGCAAATTTGAGATGTTTTCGAGGTTTGATATGTTTTTTTAAGGAGTCGAGACATAAACTGTGTACCTGTAATGATCCATACATACTTGGCTCCATACAAGTTATGGTGGTAGGCTTCGCAGAACACCTTCCTCGCCATGTTGCCGTAAAGACCTGCTACTATTATCCGGGCTCCCAAGTTCTGTAATAATAATAATGACCCGTTGTTATATAGCGCTTTTCACACCAGGAGGGCGTCCCAAAGCGCTTCACATTGTTACCCCTGGTCACTATAACAACAGTCAATGGTTCGGTGAAAATGTTATTTATGATTAGAGATAGTATACACGACTGCTAAGGGGGGGGGGATTTTTGCTTAATTTGTGTCTGAAAGTTTATATGAAGTTTCTAATAGAGCAAGTTTATCTGTACATGCCTCTCTATTAATGAATGAAGTCATATATTCGAGTCAACTGTATCTGAAAACCAAAATGCAACGGCTGATTTCGGTTGTTATTATGCTCAAAAATGTTCGTTTTCTCATAATTTTTCCCTGACTCACACAACGGTTAAGGCACACACTCACAGGCTTGATCATATTATGTATGGTTGACAAACAAAACACGAACACGGTTTGCACCTATTTCGTCAGCTCAACCAATCCTGTTTAATAACTTAAAAATACAATTTATAAGGTTTTGGTGTAGCAAATGTTATTGTTGCATTGGGAATCAAGAACTTGATTTGTGTGTATACATAAACATATATAGGTGTAAGGGTATAAACTACAAACAAATATAAAATGTATAAAAATGTTGTCGGGAGTGGTTTGTGATAAACATTATAATATTGAGGACTTTGTGATGAAACAGATGATCTCAGGAGTATCATTTAAAATACTAATTGACTGCTCATTCAAGGTTTTCTATTGTGTATTTTAAAACCATCTTGACAACTTATGGTTACGAGTATATGGCAAGGATAACTACTTCTGACCAAAACTCCTGCGTTTTGTGTGTCTTTGATTCCCTTGGTGGTCTGTAAATAAACTGCCATTCGGCAGACCTATTCATGAATGGCTGACCTCAATTGGGAAGGTTCTTAAAAGTAAAGGAATACAAATTGTGGGTTAAAGGCCTATACAGCAGCTTTCGATAATATGAAGCATTTTGAGAAACATTCCACTTCGAATAAAAAAATGTCGTTATGCAAACAAAAATATCATTTGTGTATGCCCTGAAATTTGAATCTGAGAATTCGTGTTAGGAAATATTCTTCCTGCGTTTGACACGCACGTGATTTTCGGCGATGTTTCAAAAACGTATAACCACCTTTTTTAAATAAAATGTTCACCATGTTAGTTGTTTGATGTTGTCGCATCTTCATTAAAGGAGAAAAACAATCAAACGGTTAAAAAAAAAAGGTATATGTTCCCTTTAAAGGAACACGTTGCCTTGGATTGGTCGAGTTGGTCTTTGAAAAGTGCTTGAAACCGTTTGTTACAAAATGCATTATGGTTAGAAAGATAACTTAAAAGTAAAATATGCATTTTATAACAAACGGTTACAAACGCTTTTTACAGACCAACTCGTCCGATCCAAGGCAACGTGTTCCTTTAACTTGTTACCTTTATATGTTCCACCGGTACCTTCGGATTATTGACGAATGTCTCGGCGGTTATTATTTCGATTCCAATGTCCTTCGCATCCCGATGAAAGTCAGCCATTGACTGTAGTACAAGATGAAGAAAGGAGAACACAGAATTAGCTGTTGCAAACTGCTTACCAAACAAAATGTTGTGTACATTCTTTTTAAAGTTTACATTGTTTTGCCTGGTGCCCCACCCAATTTGCTTATCAAAGAAATCCGTTCAAGCAGTACTTTCGGACCATGGTGTTTCGAAAAACACATGGACTGGCATAAATCAGTCACTGTAGTGCCCGTCTATCACCCCCACCCCCCCCCCCTCCCCCTCGGGCCTGTGAGTGACCAAAAGAGGTATATATTTTACTCAGCCTTCGCCCTCGGGAAATAGATCCATTTTTTGGTCACTTAAAGTCCCTTGGGGGACAGACTTCCACTTGTGACTTCATTGACAGTCCACATGTATATATTATGTTATTAAAAGAAAAGGTTTGTTAAAAGGAAGCACACAACGGAACAAGAAAAAACGGGTAAACCGCAAAACAAATCTGTCGGATTAAATTCCCGACCTAAGAGATACAATAATATAAATCATAGTTGAATAACCGCGAACTCGTGTTCACGCTGATTATACAAACATAGGTTTACACAAAGTTACATGCGAAATAATTGTAATCCGCCAAATTAGATCCAATCAGCTCCCTTGATTAAAAGTGTGCTCCAATCAATATTGGATTTTAGGCAATCAGCCATTAAGAAGTGTTCGTGTGGCACGCGTGTGTAATATGCATGATTAATTGCGTAAAAGCAAAGAGTTGAAACATTTAAAGGCACAGGACACGTTCGGTTATTGTCAAAGACCAGTATTCTAACATACGCATAAATGAACTAATCTGTGAAAATTTGGACTCAATTGGTCTTTGAAATTGCAAGAGAATGGTGAAAGAAAAAACATATGTGATCCTTGTTGTTACAATACTCAAGCAAAGATCCTCAGCATCTGTCTATTTACAGTTGAAACAGATAATTACCTCACAATGGTTTATACTATCAACTGCTTTAAGACTGAAATTTACTTTAATCGATTGAACTAAGGACAAAATCATGTGCAGATGTCATTAGGAGTGAAATTCCAATCAAAAATGTAATAGAGACCATTGATCTTGCATCCAGTTCGCAATCAAATTCAACATAGGCCTACACGTTCACAAAACATCAATATTATATGGATGTTAATGTAATACAAGGCGTTTTATCCAATGATATCGCTGGTTCTGTATATACCAATACCTGTCCTTATCCTCGCGGATAAAGACAGGGTACCAGTCTATGAAATGAATAAAACTTCATTTTACGGTTACGATTTTGAATAATTGGCGCAGACCACGCATTAATTGGAACTCACTTCTGCACTTAAAAGAACTCATCAACTCCTCTAATTTGTTTTCAAATTGTTCACATAATGCCTCCGGTTTTGTCTAATGCTATGTATTGCACTTTTAATTTTCTTTTAATTTTAATTGTTTGAAATGCTCCACACAATTATTTGAACCCATCATCTTTTCAACTTATTACACCATTACATTGCTCGCAGAACCTTTCATCAAATTAATGACAGAATCGAATAAACTTCACTAAAAGATGACAGCAATATTGTCAGTAGCGTTTTGACGGCAACAGCTTCATGTTAGCATTTAAAGGGAAAAACGTACGAGCTACTTTTAAGTGCATAATCTCAAAGAGGATGTCCAATGTCAAATTGAGTTGTGTGATGCACTCGTGCACAAAATGTACAGTTTATACATTTACGTGACGTCATTGAATGTTTTTAGGTTTTGACAAGTATAGCACTTGAAGGGTATCGAACACTGACATGTTCCTTCATTATCTTCAAACTGTGATAAAATGTAAAATTGTGGACACTCAATTTCCAATTATAGATACACTGAAAAGGGAGGAAAAGTTAAAGGGTTTATAGGTACTTTTTGTAACTTAATACACGGTGTATTAAGTTACAAAAAGTACCTAAACCCTGTAAATTTTCCTCCCTTTTCACTGTATCTATAATTGGAAATTGAATGTATCACACAACTGAAATTGACTTTACGCCCATTGATTTCAGATTGGACTGCACCATGCCGTGATGAATCATACGGCTAAACATTATGTTGCGTGTCTCTGGAACAGCCAGTTGGGAATTCAACTGACTTTGACTGCGAAGACATTCAACCCCGCAAACAAATCATTCATCATCAGTTCCTTTACCTTTTGCGAATGTGACTGCGGGCTCAGAGTCTATGACCCTTTTCGATTCAACGGCAATGGCTTCAGATTCGGCTCAGGCTACAATCCCGGCCATTTCTCGTTGGCCCCCCTGCCCCATTTCAATGTTGGTTTGTTTGTTCTGATCACACGGCCTTCTGCTTTCCAGTCCACATTGAACGGGGGGGTGTATTGTTAGTAGCGTTTCTTGCCAGAGGGACGTGGACATGGAATGGTTTTATGTAACGTTTGGCATAAGTGGCCCGAACATTTTGGCCGGGATTGTAGCTAGGCCCCTCATGAGCCTGAAGATCGATCTTTGCTACAAATATTGTACAGCGGCTGGTAACCAGAAGTCAACTATTTCGTAGTGGCGTTTCTCCTGCATTTTTCTATGTGTCGGAAGGTAACCTGACTAGTCTCAGCCGATAAGTAGAACCTTGTGTCCAAGACTCAATAATTGAGTCGACCCCGTGCTATATTATTATTGAACATTGTTTGATAGACCGCTTGCATTTGATGTCATCTTTTATGCATGCACGCATGAAAGGCTATTATTGGCTGCTGAGGGGCTGCTCAGCGCGAACACGAGTGCACTTTTCCATTGTTTCACATCAAAGATGGCGGTCATAAAATCATGCGCAATCCATCAATACTTACCAGGGAAAACAACGGCACTGACTGGTGCAGAGTGGCCACTTTGGTCCAGTCAAACTCCTGGAACATAGCGAGCTTGGCGACGTTGAACGAAGACTCTGGGGGTAACAGCCGAAACGTCCGGGGAAACAGGTCCCGGTTTGAGAGCAGTGGTGAGGCCGCTATTGATATCTAGTCAAGATATGAATTGAATCAATGAGGGACTTTTGGGACGCTAGGTGGCAGCAGACTTATCAGATAAATCAATTGTTGTTGGTTTTGTGCACGTGCTCTTAACATTAACAATGTAAACAATGAAAATTTAACCTGGCAAGTGTGCTGCCACTTAGAGTTCCAAAGTCTCACATTGGGAAAACCTGCGCGCATAATGGTTATTGCATCACCAAAATTAAATTTGCTTTTGCGAACCGGGCTTAATACAAACTAGAATTATGAGAATGTCTCGTTTAGGTCATAGCTAACTAAGACTTGTACTTTGGCATAGCTGAAATATAAGTCATAGTGATTACATTCCTTTTGTTAGCTCGCAATGTCGCATTGACGCTTCAGTCTTAGATGAATACAGACATGGGACAAATTTTCATTATTCTGAGTTGAGTTGAAGAATTCTTTGTGTTGTTTTGCTGTTTGCTAATGAAAATCCCATCATATTGACATCTCAGCATGTATAAACAAAAATATGCGCCGGTTTGCATGTGACCAAATTTAACATTTTCTTTAAGGATTCGAGGGCTGAAATATCTCTTGATATTTGTCTTTCTTTGTTTTTTTTGCCCCCCCCCCAATTTCACAATAAATTATCGTAAAACATTAGGTAATCATTGCTGATTTGTTTTCAACAACTCCAACATCTTTTAAATATTTGTGTATCAATTCTACAAACTATCTGTTTCTGATTGGCATGACTTTCCATAGTTTTCCAACCTCAGTTGTCAAAAACTCTGGCGGTGCAATAGAAAGGTATATACCTGTATAAGATTCCAATGGTGCGAAGCCTGCGCAGTTGGTTCCGTGGAGATGGAACAACCGCCCCCTACGATCATCATCTTAGTGGTTGTCCTGTTGAATAACTCTCTGTACATTGAATCAGTTGCTTTACCACCGTCGCACTGCAGGAACAGATTAAAGACACGAATGATATGAATAAGGTATCCATTCATTTCATTCATTCATTCATTCATTCATTCATTCATTCATTTTTATTAAAAAACCAACTGGCAGCACGAAGCTGAATAATGTGGCATTACAAGGTACTATGGTGGACTGTTCAATTCAATTAAACAGCTACCTGAGCGGAATGTTTTCAACAGAAATGGTATTTTTACTTGTTTATAATGCACTTGTTCACCATTTTAATGTAATTTTGATATGTGTACACTTCTGAACTTTTCAGGCCCCTACCTAAAGGTTTTTTGAAAAACTAAAAACACTTCTGCCGTTGAGAGCGGGCGTCAAAGGACAATGCCGCTGACGTCATTTGTGGGAGTTTGCTTTGTTATACATCCACGCTGCAACAAAGCGGCTTTATCTACTTATGACGTTTTGAGAGTGATTACGTAACGGGGCTTTTCGCAAATCTCGCAGAAAAGCTTTGGACAAGGGCGTACAAAATGATTGTTTTTTTACACAATTGAAACCTATTTATAATCATATGATTCGATTTCCTTATTCATCGAAAACATTTTAAGTGGAATTCAGCAGCTCTTTGATATTGGGACCTGATCTATACATGCCGAGATACCATGAAAAAGAAATAAAGAACCGTAAGAAGAACCAGACCATTGCTTGGGTACAAATTGAAACTTGGCATGATGAAGATAATTAGGCCCTTTTCGAAACAGCGGCATCGGTTTTGGATTCAGCTTCGGGCTCCGTCCTCTCGTCCGAAGCCGGCCCTGGGCGCGTACGCAAAGCACGCACAAGTTTTGTAGCCACTTTTTCACTAAAAACCTAAAACATGTTTAGCTTCTTGTGTGTGTTTGAATGCTGCAAACTATTATAGGGGGCAGGTGTCAACATGCCAAACATGTTAACCAATTAAACATGTTTAACAAGTGGGTACCACATGTTCAAATTCTAAACACAGTTTTACAGAGCACGTTACGTATATGTCGTAAAACCACGGAGGAATAAATTATTCCTCCGTGGTAAAACGTTGTGACATTGAAGGCATCGTGACTTGCACTTTATACGAGTGTATTAAAAAACTAGTCGAGTTGGTGGAAAGCGGAAACAACAGTCACGTTGTAGTCTCCAAAATTGATTTTGTAAAGAAAATGAATTTTAAAAAAAGGCAAACAAGCGGCGTGCGTGTTCAGACAAAATCCATGCTGTTATTTCATAATCGGCACTTTCTTGAACTCGAATACGACCGTGCTTGAATAACACGCGATAGCCCCCGTTACACAAATTATTCAGATTTTTATTTTTATTTATTATGTGACGTAAGACCTATACACTACCGGTGCTATCGGGGGCTGCTGGTGAGGATATCATTGAAGACAAGAAAACAAACGAATGGGTTTTGCAAAATATGTGTATTAAGAGATGAAAGCCAGAAAGGGAATTGCATTGAGGAAGATGAATTCTTTGTGAAGTGATGGTTTGGAGAAGATGATAGTACAGGGAAGAATGGAGGGAAGAGAAGCAGGGGGCAGACCAGGGCCCAAATTCATAGAGCTGCTTAAGCACAAAATTTTGCTTAAGCACAAAAAACCTTGCTTAGTAAAATCATATTACCGGCCAAGACTCCACTCAATTGTTATGCTAAGTAAACAACAGCTTAATACCAGTCACAAGCATTGTATATGGCATGACATTTTGGCCGGTAACATGTGTAAAATAAGCGAGCTATTTTCGTGCTTAAGCAACTTTTTTGCTTAAGCAGCTCTTTAAAATTGGCCCCAGTAATGAGATGGACAGATGACATACAGCGGTGCACCGGATTAGTAGAGACGCCAGCAAAATAGCAGAGTTGGTTGGAGCGCTATAATAGGGACTTTTCGTTTTCGACGACGGATGGTTCTGCGACGGTTGTTCAGCTAAACGTTGTCGTTTTCAGCACAACGAAGATTCATCCCAAGTACTGTCGTAGAAATTGAGGGACGGCCATCCTCAAAGCCGACGCATGCGCAGATGACGCCAAATGTCATATTTACCGTCGCAGAACTATCCGTCGTCGAAAACGAAAAGTCCCTATTGAAGGCTACAGCAGCACAATTTAGTGCAAACCGACCAAGAATAAGAAGAAGACCTGTACGCTTTTGAATGCGATTTCACCAACAATGGTCAGTGTCATATTGGCCAATATTTGGACTTCGGCAGGGTATTCATTATACTATATCCTTGGATATATGTATATGAAAGGGCCTCCTGAAATTGGATTGAAGATTGTACTTGCACTCAATCCGGAGATTAATTGGGCAGGTGTGCTTAATATCTTCAAGTACTGCCAATTATTCCGATGAAAACAGGCGTCATTGTCCAATTACAATTGTCGGGATTTTTGTTTAATAAGTAATATTGAATTCATAAATTACTCTTGAAATTGAATTGGGTATTTCTTATATTTTGATAATTATGACAAAGGTGATCTGAGCAGGTGTGGTTGCGTCCCAGTCTTGCCAATTAGCCGAGTGTGTAAAGGCCATTTTAGAAAAGAAAGAAAAAAGGTCGGCATCCCTGCTCATTGTTATTTTCAAGGGTATTTTAATAAATAATTGTTTAATGCAATTTTTACTTATACCATAAAGAAATGAGTTCCTCACTCCATGCTTATACTGGCTCGAACATCCTAAGTTGTGGAGGACTCCTAAAATTGCATTGTGTTTAATTAATTTTACTCAAACTTTCAGGGAAAAAATTAAGTTGATCAGGTGCGCATTCTAAAGTATTTCAAATTAATTTCGTTGAGTGTATTAGTCTCACACCAAGTGGTTGGCATCAATGTACCTGCATAACTTTTTGTTCATGTAATATTTATATAATCGTTGAGTATCATTATTTTGTGGGGATTCTGGAAAGTATCAACAAGACAAAATAAAGAAGAAAATTAACGTATAGGAGGCCTATGACATTGTCCATGGTTCGGACAAAGCACATTAATTTTTTGTTTGTAAATTAACGTAAAATTGAACTAGTCATTGACCATCCAATGTAGAGTGGGACTTCTGAAATTGTATTGAGTTTGTTTAGTTTTTACATGTATTAATTTGTTTATGTAATATCTTCTTTTTTCAGAACAAAGATGAAGTAAGCATGCAGGTGTACTTTAATATTGTGCAAATTTTGCAAACAGTTCCGGAGGGTAATCCATCTCGGACAGAAAAACATAATCGTCTCGTTGCGCATTATACTTATTCAAAGAGATCAGAAAACAATCCAAACAACAGTTTGAGCAATTACACTATACCGTTGTTTATTAACTGAGGCACAAAAAGACGAAGGAAAGAACTGGGGCCATGCCGTACTTTTAATACAATAAACACAATAGGAAACATCTTGTCTTTATTGGATTTGCAGTAACTGTTGTTTGTATTTTGTACGAACAATTTACTCTGTTGTCACCAAAATCATTCATTTTAAACATTTTCACAGACAAATTTTACACTTTGTAGAAGTGTTTTAATGATTCTTATTTTTTATCAATCAAAAACTCGATGCGGCTCTACGAGCACAGTTTTTGCATTACCAATTATTTTTGCAATAATTGTTTTATTTATTATAACAATGATCGACAAACACATTATTACAGTACATACAGCAAACATGCAAACTTTATCATTATGTCAACACTTTCATTATGCAGACTGGTTTTCCATTGTACGCTGGCCATTGGTCCCTTTAGTGCCCAATTATTTGTTTTTCAAATATCATTAAAGTACTGCTTGCTAACAAAGTTGTCACTGGACACTGTTGGTAATTGCTCAACAAAATGTTAGCTTAACAAAAATTCTTGGTGACGAGCAATGGGGAGCTGAAAGTATAAAACATTGTGAGAAACGACTCCCTCTGAAGTAACGTAGTTTTTTATGAAGAGGTAATTTCTCACCCAAATATTAAGAGACAGGCCTAGTAAGCCTTCTGTTGTGCATCTGAAAGAGCGAAAATGTATTATGTGCAACAAGGGTGTTTTTTATTTCATTAATATCTTGCAACGTTGATATGACCAAATAAAGTTTCATAGATGTTATTTTTGCATTATGTTGGGATACACCAAGTGAGAATACTGGTCTTTGACATTACCAAAGGAGTCCATTGCCGTTAAAGACAGTGGACACTATTGGCAATTGTCAAAGACTAGCCTTCACAGTAGGTGTATCTCAACATATGCATAAAATAACAAACCTGTGAAAATTTGAGCTCAATCGGTCATCAAACTTGCGAGATAATAGTGAAAGAAAAAAACACCCGTGTCACACGAAGTTGTGTGCGTTTAGATGGTTGATTTCGAGACCTCAAGTTTTAAAATCTTAGGTCTCGAAATCAAATTCGTGGAAAATTACTTCTTTCTCGAAAACTATGGCACTTCAGAGGGAGCCGTTTCTCACAATGTTTTATACCATCAACCTCTCCCCATTACTCCTCACCAAGAAAGGTTTTCATGCTTATAATTAGTTTGTGTAATTACCAATAGTGTCCACTGCCTTTAAGACCATAGCGACGTGGAGTATAGAATGACAAGTGACAAAAGAGAAGGGAGAAAGACTTCATCATCAAATAACGGATGGATACAGCCTGATAATGATAATGATGACAAATGGCGCGTTGTGGCCGAGAGGTTAAGATCACTGGACTCAAGCTCTTGTGTTTCTGATCAGCTGAGTGTGGGTTCGAGAATCGCGACACTTGTGTCCTTAAGCAAGACACTTAGCCATTATTGATTCGTCTTTCGGACGGGACGTAAAGCCGTTGGTCCCGTGGGTTGTGTAATGCACGTAAAATATCCCAGTAACACTTATCGCTAGGAGAAGGGGTTCGCCCGGTGTTCCTAACAATGCTGAATGAGCCCTATAGCACATTTTAAAACCCTTATACTACAAGTAACTACAGGTGTTACATAATTGGGTCTCAGAATTCATCACTTCAATAACCTCTTTCTGAAAAAATGTATATACGAAAAGCGCATTGATCTGAGTACCTTGTTGGTAGATACGTGCGTTTTATAAGACTTAGATAAGATTGTGATGATAATTTAAGATGAATCGAATTAAACGAGTGAGATGCGGGTGATCTTCGAAAAATATTGATTTCGACAATAATTGTATCATGGGGTATTGTTCTCTTAATAATTGGTTCTGGTACTTAAATTAATGAGCAGTCCAACTGCTCCCTTCTAATGACCAATTTAACGATATATTTAAACAGCAGAAGCACAGCATCCGTGGATCAATCTATCCTCTATTGTACCATATTCAGTAAATCAACACGTTGCACCAGCAGCCGCTATGTGTATGTAATAGCTTGACATTAACATTTCTACCTCCATGTTGCGTGTAAGGAAAGGAGTATACCAATTTAAACAAGTATTATTACCGTGTAGGGAGAAATTAAACGTAGGCCTAGTTGTGCCACTTAAGATCCAGTAATTGCATTTAATTAACCACCGCTTAGTCTCAGTGGCTGTTTTAATCTTAAACTGAGAGCGAAGTGGCATTTAATGGAATGGGTTTAATGACAGTGCTTGTCGATGAGTGTTGTGTTACCCCATGGTTAATTAATCAAGTCGGGTTTGTCGTGTCATTCGTCATGAACCCATCTTTTTTTTAACTAAAAAGTTTACATGTGATTCTATTGACTTATTATTGACTGACTGAATCGGTGATCTTTCGGAATCGATTTTTTTTTTACTTTCTACTTTGTCTTCTCTGCGCTCATGCCTTAAAAAGTACAACCTCTCTACGCACGAGTCTTACAAAATCTTCTCTCTACGCACGAGACTTGAAAGGCACATCCTATCAAATCACGACAGTTACACGTTATTATTATCTCTTCGCACGAGACTTGAAAAGTACATCATGTCAACGCACGAGACTTGCAAGTTGTATTCTTTTTACGCACGAGATTTTAAAAAGTACACCGCCACCACTCACGAGACTTTCAAATTATATTCCTCTAGTTGAAAAGTGTGCTATCTCGAACGCTCATGACTTGCATACTCTTGGTTGATTTCACAATGAGCATGGGACTAGTCATAACAACTTATTTTGTCCTAATGAGATATTAAAAACCTAACTCGAGATTAGACTACGGTCTAACATTTCTCATTAAAATTTATGGATTTTGAAGTCATTTGTGCCGATAAAAACTAAATTCAATATTAATTTCCGGTCTTAAAACTGGATTTAAATGAGTTCCCATCACTAAGTCACAAACCAGTATAATTGACAATCAGTGCGGGCTAAGGAACCCATTACAATTCCAGGATATGTGTCCCTCCCCCCCCCCAAAAAAAAGGGCTAGTTCTAAGTAAGGACAAGTTACTCGTCCTAACTCGAGACAAGACATACGCTCTTACATTTCTCCTTGTGACATCCACCCATGTTCTCTGCACTTTGGCTCTTTGCGATTTTACGTGGTCGTGTATAAACAACTTAAAGGAGCATTGCAGAATTGGTTTTTGCTAATAAAACAGTTTCTGGCTGTAGCACTTTATGTAATCACCCATACATAAACTGACAAACCCGTATAGAAGTTTGAGATCGATCGGCCATCTGGGTCACGAGAAAATAGTGGACAACCGATTATACACACAGCATGACATCGGTTTAAAATAAAAATGAATAAAACGCTCACTGAGCGAAAAACGCATAGTTTGTTTTATTCCTCATCAAATATGACATTTTGGACATAAATATTTCAAGGGATGTATAATTCTACTATCATCATTATTAGACCGTGTAAGTTTTATGTAAATCTGTGATCTTCACGATTTGTTGTCTTACAAATTATGTGATGTTTCTTTAAGTTTGTATTTCGTTTGTCCCGTGCGTTGCTTCAATTTCGCTAATTCAATTTAACCTCTGAATACTGAATGTCTTCTGTGTATTGTAATGGCAATTTTTGTTTAAGTGGTATTACCGTTTATAGTTCAATTTGAAAACATCGCAGACCGGCCAAAGAGAATCTGTTGAATTATAAACAACAGATTGGACTAATCTATACTGCGATCGTGCACGCTTCCGTCGGGTTAATTTAATCAAAACTAATGTGTAACGGAGCTTCGAGAAAGCTATAAATGCTTCATGTGGAACAACATGATGGGATATGGGTGGTGCTTGCTAAAGACATATCAAAGAGACACATGGAAAAATCAAGCACGTTGATATGCAGATCGTCTGTGAAGTTGTCCATAAATGCGGTTGTTTCACATTTTCTTTCTGTCTTTATAAGTTCGATGAGAACCGAGCATTATGTTTAAATTATCCTTTCTCGCAGAAAAATATGGTTTTTTTTACAGGAATTTTTACGTCACTCAAAGCAGAAATCTCGTTTAATCAAATGTGTATGGAATAGTATGGAAAGACACCAAACACAAGAAAAAGATAATCATGTTCACGTCATGTTGGACGGTATACAGATAAAGGCAAGCACACAACAATGTTTAAAACAATAGCTTGCAATAAATTGGTCATAGCATGCATCAGTGTTGAGTAACACAAAGAAGGACAATGTCAATATTACATCTGCTTGATGCAGTCATTATTATTTTAATTTGATTAGCTGAATTTATTTTACATTTGTCAAGCAGTTTTAAAATCACAGCTACGCAAAATCTATGACGACAAGTATTTTATGGTTTCAACCGAAATGAGGTTTGAGGTTTTTGTGAAATATTAATTTCTCCAGCCTCAATATGTATCACTAATTGGGCACACCAAGAGTTGGTTTGCCACACTATTCAATGTGATCACTTGAATATAAGCCATTTTGAGGTGTTTTTTTTTGTTTTTTATGCAAGTCGTCTGGCACACAAGGCCTGAAGGCCACTACAAGGTGTGGGCTACAATTATTTTTTCCAGAGGCCGTTGCCACCTACTCCTAGGGCTGAAACAGGGTTAACCCCTTTACAGTCCATACGGATGTAGGCTTGGGTATCATCAATTCGAGGTATGGCGGACACAATAATACACAGGTCTGGGTAAATCTGAACATATCCACCAAAACTAAATAGTGCAATGACATAGAGTCCACCAATTTTCAAAAGAGAGAGAAAAAAATAGAGGAATTCCTTACCGCTGTATCCTGTGGGATCAAGACGATCTCGTAGCCAGGTAAGATCTCTGGGTTGTCATTGATATCTTGCACGGCAAGCTGGGTGGCTAGGGACATGGCAAGTCCCCCTGGCCACGACCCAGTCATCGGGAACAACCCAAGAAGGTACAACTTGGTGGTGTTTTGACCATCACACAAGATAGCTGTGATGGTTAAACACACCACGCATATCACCCAATCGTAAAACCTCATCCCTCAATCGTAAGGACCGAAGAACCTCTCACAAGTGTGTCTGAGTAGTTTGTGAGAGAAGCTCAGAGTTTACGCGTCATTTGGCAAATTCCAGTGTGGCGTTTCTGGATGTTACATAGGATTAGCTTGCCTCAATTAGCCGTTGTGTAAAATGGTACTGAAAATGAAATGGTCACACACAGGAACGCTCGGAAGGCTTTTGTTATTGGTTATCTTGTAGGAGTGGGCGGGTACTTTTTATTGATCCAATTAATTTTGAAACGTCTGCTGCATGCAATTTGCCATTACTTTTCGCAGACATTGAGACACTCATGAGCTGATTTGGAACGGTCAAAAGACCGATTTCATCAATAGCGGTGAAAAAAAAACAGTTTACGTTTTTTCGTTTTGTTACCCAGCTTCTATAACGGATTCACGATCCGTAATTACGGGTCCATAGTCCACTATACGGATTCACAGTCCATTAATATGGACTCAATTGCAATCCTTAGTTACATATTCAAAGTCCATTATGTATACGGTATCGCCATCCATAAAAGTACATTAATGCGGATTAACAATCTTTACACGGATTCACGGTAAAGTATTTATCCGTGATTACGGATTAACAGTCAACACCTACGGATCCAAAACCCACGACGGATTAAAAGCAATAATTATACGAACTCGCAATCCGTAATTACGCTTTCACGGTCCATTCTACAGATTCACAATCTACTGATTCACAGACCTTTACGGATTCCCGCAATCCTTAATTACATATTCAAACAAATACAGTCCATTATTAATCCGTAATTCGGATTCACAGCTAGTCCAATTGTACGGATCCATAGTCCATAAATACAGAGTAACCGCAAATATTACGGATTTAGTCCATTCTTACGAATTCGCAATCCGGTATTTTATATTACCGATCTGCTTCGGGTCAAGTTGTTTACAGTTTGTAAATCCTTATAACGGTGTAAATCTGTTGTAACGTAATCCATAATGGATCCGGGTTTTTTTCGTCTTATTTCATGGCGCTCAATGCGCTTTACCTTCTCAGGGGAGAACGGAGGCAACAAAAATACATGTATCCGTTTTGTGTAGTTAAGTTTAGTTGTCAACTTCCAATGTGACGTAGGCCTGCAATAAATCCAAATAGTTTAACAATGCCTATAAAATACCCCAAACAACCTTTTAAGGCGTCACTGGAGGGCGCTCTTACTTATGATGACATCATTAAACAACATTCTGGAAGAGTACACCTAACTAGTGATTCCATACACCAGTGTGGCGGTTTCAACTTTCCGCCGTGTTCAGTTTTCCGAATGACCAAATACGTTAACATTACGTCATGCGATGCCTGCGCACAGCAAGCAAAAGTAGTCAATTTTTAGTGCTGTATTGAGTCATCCGTGTTACTCTCCGGTAGCTGTAGTCATGGCGGCGTCCACGAGTACAACGAGCGGCGAACGCGTGGATCGTATGAGAGAATTTGGTGTGGCACAAGCAGTGTGACCTGCTTACAGCTGTACGCATGAATACGTGTAAAGATGGGGCAAGAGAATGTGACTAAACAGAAAAGAATCGTAATAATAAACAATTTGGGGTCACTGAGAGAACTACAGTACTCGCCAGGGTACTCGCGGCTGTATTTTTGTCCGGCTACGTCACCCGGAAAACTGAACACGGCGGAAGACTGAAACCGCCACACCGGGTCCAATTTCAAATCTGGTTTACCCACACCGCAAACATAACAGTTTTTTCATAACACTTCCAGTTTGAACCGGAAGAAGGGTAAAACAATGGGGCAATGTCTGTGCACAAAATAAACTTCGCCACAATATATTATTTATAAAAAAAGTTGATACGACGTCCGAAACACCAAACCAAAACCCCACAAAATGCGCTTAGGCCTATCATTACAGGTATGGAAGTTGATGAGGATTCTCCACCATACCTTACTGTATAACCAGTAATGTTTACTTCTAATTGACCTCGGTTGCGATGGAGACGACCCCGTGGACTCACGTCAATCCAGGCAATCAAGAGTTAGTCAAACCAGGTTTGTCTTGTCAAAATATTTTCTGATAGACCTTCTAATAATATCTGCTTTACTTGGAATGTGAAATAAATGTTAAGCTCATTGAAACTACTCAAGAGTTTAAAGGCGCGAGTCATGAGTGGTTCCGAGACATATTTACCAGCCACGGTTTCATCAAACTTTTGGGTTTTTTCAGTGCTATTATACCCTTCACTTGATGTAAAGAGGTTGATCGATTTTATGGAAGGATAAGACATTATGTTTACAATTAAAGCCACTTTTGGTAATTACTCAAACTGTTGGCATAAAAATTACTTGGTAAAGAGCAATTGAGAACTGTTGGTAGTAAAAAAAACATTATGAGAAACGGCTCCTTCTGAAGTAACATTTTTTGTATATAAAGACGTAATTTCTCATCAAAAAAACTTCAACTGAAGCCTAGTATGCATCTAAAAGCACAGGTGTGCAAGATGGGGATGGGGGGGACCTTCATTATTTTTTTAAAAGATCGATGACTAATTGAGTCCGGGTTGTAATATGCATGTCCAGTGCCTTTAATGGGCTATCCTTGCCAGCCAGGGGTTTTCGTTTTTTTTTCGTTTTTTTTCTTTAATTATTGAGTCCGGGTTGTAATATGCATGTTCAGTGCCTTTAATGGGCTATCCTTGCCAGCCAGGGGTTTTCGTTTTTTTTCTTTAATTATTGATTTTCCTTCAGTGATTTCCTTCATCTGGAAGGATAAATGGTAATAATGTTTCCATGCTACAAGGTATCCTTCCCTCTTGTCCGGTATGGTTTCATCAAGTTGGCGATTTGGTGTATGTTGATGCTGATTAAACCATGTTTGACTGCACTAACAAACCGAGATGAGTCATTTAAATCGAGGTGCAGCGCTTCGTTAACACGAAAACAGACCTCGTTTCTCATAATTTGATTTTTTTTTTGTGACGTTGCATAATGGAGACGATGAAGGGACAAGAATGTCTTAATTTCGTGCGTTTGGGCACCTTGCAGCAGCTTGAATGAAATTAAATGCGTCAAGAATCCCGATTACATTTTATTGAATGGGCTTTAAAGGTGCTATTGGTAGTTACTAAAAAATAATTTTTAGCATAAAAACTTACTTAATATTACGAGCAATGGAGAGCTGTTGATAGTATAAAACATTGTGAGAAACGGCTCCCTCTGAAGTAACGTAGTTGAGATAGAAGTAGTTTCTCAATATTGTGCAACAAGGGTGTTTTTCTTCTTGTATTGTCACGCAACTTCGATGACCAATTGAGTTCAAATGTTCACAGGTTTGTTATTTTATGCATACGTTTGGATAGGCCTTCACCAAGTGAGAAGACTGGTCTTTGACAATTACCAAAGGTGTCCATAGTGCCTTTAAGGTTTCAAAGTGTAAACGGAAGTTAGGTTCGTCTTACAAAAATGGAAAATCAAATCAAAGATTTGCGAAAATAATTAAAATTTTGTGAATTGTTTAAACCACAGCTAATGTATGAACTTTTTTTAACACACTATACAGATCTTTTTAAAATCGATCACCACAATAATTGTTCGCTGTAGATGCTGTATTAATCAAATTTATATTAGCGGAAATTCTTTTGTAAAAATTTAACAAATATATCGCAAAAAGACCAGCGGCGTTAATACCTCAATATTTGAAAGAACTAAACCGTTCATGAAGTCTCATAATGATCGAAATCTCTGAGCTTAAACATTTCTTACTGGCTTACTGGCTTAGAAAGAAAGCCATAATTATAATTGATTGACTTAATTATTGAATATGGCTGCGCTTATAAAGGCTAAAGGATCATGTGTAAGTATGGCCCCTACCCTTAAAACATTAATGGAAACAATACATAATATGGTTGGCAAGAAGCTCTACATATCTGCTGATAAACTACATTGAAAAAGGTTTCCCTTTGAAGCAGGCCTGTGTGGCATGAAATTCTGCTCCCCCCCCCCCCCGTAGACTCGGTCATCCATTATGGGAAAGTGTGTACAAACTTCTTCTCATGGCGCCCTTTTAGGAACCCTCCACGTTAGTTTTCCACGAGGGTGACAGAGTCTCAAGTGTACTAGTTCCCTGGTACACCTGCTTTGAAGTAATTAAGTTTTTGTAATATTTCACACAAAAATTGAATCTAAAAATAAAGATTAATGCATGGTTCTTTTTTTCTTTTTCGGAGCGTTGATGTCTGCTTGGGAATGTTGCGACCAGAGATGCAGTTGGTACGTCCTTTATCACCCCCTGTATATAATTCGACGTCCAGTGAAAGTATTGCCATTTTCTCAGCAATAATGGGTGCATTCGGTTAGCTTCCCTGGGTCGATCCCGACGCCACACACCGGGGGTCGACCCAGGGAAGCTAAACGAACGCACCCATAGAGACTTTACTCAGCTGAAACTTATCATGTGACTTTTATTGTATCTGTAAATATATGTATCTGTAAAATGCATTGCGTTGACAAAACTAACCTTTAATATCTTCTCAAAGTGCATACTTATGAGCCTATGTTTGACGACGAGAAAGACTATTTTAATTAAAAATTATATTAAAAGATCCCCTAATGGGACGTAAAAACAAGGATGATGTGAGTATGTACCCGATGCAGCTATTGAATTACTTCAAAAATTAAGGCTTCGTTCCCTCAAAATATTATATTTTTAAATGAATCAAACGAGGATCCCCTAATGGGACGTAAAAACAAGGACAGTGTGCTTCCTTTTTCCGATTCAATTGTTTCATTACTTCAAAACTTATAAGGTTGCCCTCGAAATAGTATAGAAATTCTGGGAATAATAAAAAATATAAAAAAATCAAGGGAAATAATCATTATTTCCAGGGGAAAAGGACACAATATTTTGAGGACAAAATAAACAATTATGTTAAGCAATCGAACTATTTTTCGCGGGTACCCCTGTGGAACGCTGTCTTTAACAGTATCGACGGAACGAAATAATAAATACCAAAAGGATAGGCATTAGAGCGAGAGAAAAAAATACACTTTTTGAAAGTTCATGCCACTTTCTAAATGAACTTAATTGATAATTAAATCAGTTGATGTAATTCATCTGCGTAAGCGAATACTCGAAATTATGCCAGTTGTTATTTAAACCGAATACTAACCCAATAATGCGGTTGGGGTTTCTTTAAATCATCTTTTTCAAACATCCAGAAAGAGCGGTGATGAGCTTAATAAACGACCCTTGAATTTCCCGGGAAAGAATTATTTTGTGCTTTAAAGAGCCTTTACACTGAATGCTTACAGTGGTATGTTCTCACAAGCTGTATTTAAATAAGCGCGAATAATGAATGCATAAAATATTCATTAATGGGCAGAAATTACAATGACGTAGTCGATGTGCTCACACACGATTGGATGAATGACATAAGGCGGGCCTTGTTTCGTCAAGTGTCTTCTGATTGGATGGTACTCGTAGAACGGTTTAACACGTACAATGAACCGTCTAAACGAAAGAACTCTACTTAGACCTGCAAATAATACTGTTCTGATTGGCAAAGAACGACCTTCCCAATTCCGGTACAATCTTTCATTTGTGTTCTATTCAAAAGCACGTGCTTTTAAATCAAATGAACGGTTGATTTGTGCAGTTGCGGTGAGCTTTGTTAAGGAAGGGCCAGCCAGTCAAATCAAATTAACTGTTAGCTTCGTATAAGGCCCGGTTAAAGGCACTGTTGGACACTTTATCACTTCGTGTGTTCCAACAAATGCATAAAATAACAAACCTGTGAAAATGTTTGCCCAATAAAGGTCATCGAAGTTGCAAGACAATAATGAAAGAAGAAAAAATATTCATGTTCATAACTCTGTGTGCTTTCAGATGTAAAATTATAGGTTGTAGCTATGAAGCCTTTTATTATTTGAGTGAGAAATTACCTCTTTCTTAAAAACTACGTTACTTCAGAGGGAGTCGTTTATCACAATGTTTTATACCAACAGCTCGCTACAAAGTAAGTTTTTATGCTAACAATTATTTTGAGTAATTTACAAAGAGTGTCCAGTGCCTTTAAGAACTACTACAAAAATTCCTAGGTCTGTGTAAAATCTTTTTTTTAAATGGTTGCTTTAAACTGACTCATGATTTCATAAAATGTGTTAAATCTATCGGTTTTACTTTAATTTCGAGTGTCCAACGTGAAATGAACCGTAATCGATTGATTGCATATGACGTCAATGACCGTCGATGACAAACAATGGAAAAGTGCACAATGATAGCCTTTCACGTGTATACATTTCATCGTCAAAGAATAGATGGCAGCCAATACAATGGGTCTATGCAGTCTTTTTCAATCAGGGTGCTTAAAGTTACACGACAAGTTTTCATGTACGTGGCCAGATATTTTAAGTACATCATTAAACGAAAAGTTTGTCCGAGTCACAGATCCCTCGGCAACGCCTAATTGCTTGTATGTTTTATAGAAGAGCAATTGAACGTCCAATCTTCTAGAAAACATGCAAGCGAGGCGTTGCCGAGGGGATCAGAACAACAGACTGAAGCTCCATAGTGCTGCTTCGAGAAAGATAGGTTTGAAACGTCGGGCCATTAACTATTTGGTTGTCTTTCTACCATAGGTCATTTTGGTTGGTAAAGCAGTTTCCAACTTCGATATAGGCCTATTCATTACACATAATATTATTGTAAAACAAATATTGATAATAGGCCCAGGCCTATAGTTACTTACTTTTTGGTCGGTCACAACTTCTCGTATAGAAGTAATCCTTTTTATCAACGATTCGAAAAAACCTAAATTGAATCTTTCTTGAAAACAATCTGCTTTGAAAAAAAAACCACTCTCATGCTCTTTAAAAAAATAAACTCAAGCGCAATCGGAAGATGGCTGTTTACTACGACAGGCACAACAACTTTTGTTCAGCTCTTCTGTATGCCTTCTGTGAAATACCTTATTTCACTTGTTGGTATTTGTGGTTTATTTGAATGTGTTTAGAAAACACTTTACATTTTGTTTATAGGGTCGGTGGGCTATATACATTTAACGGATGTGGGCTGTCGACCCAAACCAAAGTTCACCATAGGAGTACTGTTTACCTCTCCTGTGGCTGAAACAGGGTTACCCTCTTCATAGTCCCTAAGTATGAAGCATTGGTATCATCCACTAGGAGCATGGCGGGAAAAGCAGAATGCACTTCTACCTCCCTAACTTTTTATGAAAATTGTATTGTATAGTGTCATGACCAGGGCTCGGTTTCAATTTGGAATCACTCTTAATTGCTATGCATACTGTGATGTCACAATTCAGATCACAATGGCAATCTGCCTGACAGGACATCTTAGAGACACTGGACACTATTGGTAATTGTCAATGACCAGTCTTCACAGTTGGTGTGTCTCAACATATGCACAAAATAACAAACCTGTGAAAGATTGAGCTCAATCGGTTGTCGAAGTTGCGAGAAATTAATAAAAGAAAAAACACCCTTGTTACACGAGTTGTGTGCGTTCAGATGCTTAATTTTGAGACCTCAAATTCTAAATCTGAGGTCTCGATATCAAATTCGTGGAAAGCTATACGTCAACTTCAGAGGGAGCTGTTTCTCACAGTGTTTTATACTATCAACCTCCCCCCATCACTCGTAATCAAGAAAGGTTTTATGCTAATAATTATTTTGGGTAATACCCAATAGTGTCCACTGCCGTTTAAGAAGATTCTTTGTGAAATCGGCCCTCGAACCCAATCTCTCCAGAGCTTGGGTCAAGTGAACTAAACCGCTCGGCCAAGACACGACAAGATTGCAAACTTACGAATGGTGTATTCTATCGTTATACAATAAGCAATGAATTAATGTGTATGCAATAAAAGACAAATGGATCTTTACATATTTCCCAAGGTCACTTATTAATTACCCGCGTTTTCCCTTGCTAGTTGTTATCAATGGCTTTTTGTGTAAACCTTTTAGATGAAAAATTTAAAAAAACATGATTTTGAGATTTTATTTTTCAGAAGACAATTATCTGCACTACTTGAAGTTCAATATTCGTTAATTTAAAAAACTCAAACATTTCATTGCTTTGTTAGTAACGAATAAATGCTATCACGCGTTTCCGTTTTTTGTTTGTGCTTTTTATTTTTAAATTTTTTGTCTTCACGTTTTTTTTTGTTTTTTTTGTTTTTTTATACAATACCTTTTTTGTTAACAGATATGCAATAATCTCATCGAGAAAAAAACATATGTTCGCGTCCTAACGCTAGAATTCAGCATTGTTCGCCACGGACCCAATCAGATTTGTAAATTTTAACCTTCACGGATATAAATAATTCTTATTAGGCCTACTCATCTGATCACGTAATATCTTCACTTTTGAATGCAATTAAAGGCACAGGGTAGATTTCACACGAAAAAAGTTAAAGGCAGTGGACGCTATTGGTAATTACTCAAAATAATTATCAGCATAAAACCACACTTGGTAACGAGTAATGGGGAGAGGTTGATAGTATAAAACCTTGTGAAAAACGGCTCCCTCTGAAGTGCCATAGTTTTTGAGAAAGAAGTAATTTTCCACGAATTTGATTTCGAGACCTCAAGTCTAGAACTTGAGGTCTCGAAATCAATCATCTAAACGCACACAACTTCGTGTGATATGGGTATTTTTTTCTTTCATTATTATCTCGCAAGTTCGAAGACCGATTGAGCTCAAATTTTCACAGGTTTGTTATTTTATGCATATATTGAGATACACATGTTGAGATACCCTAACTGTGTAGGCTAGTCTTTGACAAATACCAATAGTGTCCACTGCCTTTAAGACTATAGTCTTATCACTATAGTGTATCCCATCATATGCACGAAATAGCAAATCTGTGAACATTTTGGCTCAAGCATGAAGTCGTTTAATATTCGAGTAAAAAATTACCTCTTCCTCAAAACAATGTTACTTCCGAGGAGCCGTTTCTCGCAATATTTTTACTATCAACAGCTCTCCGTTGCCCGTTGCCAAGTTAGTGTTCATACTAACAATTATGTGTATTGCGAAAAAATCATTATAGAAGACAAAAGTGGAACAGTCCTTGGTCATACTCGGTGAATGATTTCAATTCACGCCCCCCCCCCCAAAAAAAAAAAGTAGAAATGCTTTAAATAACGTAACAATAATACCCAGAAATAGGCCTAATATAACGCAGTGAAGTTTTTAAATAGTAGTTAGTGGTTTCTTATATAGTGCCCATATCCGTCACTGAGTGAAACTCGAAGCACTTTAACATACAGTATTTTCCTGCAAGGTATGTGCATAAAGGTGGTATAAGGGACTACTTTAGAATTATGAGACCTAATCATAATATAGTACAATGTTATGGTTTACAATATGCTGTGGCGCAATATGCTGGCAATCAATTTTCAATACGACCAATATGTGCCTTCACCCCCTTAGGCCTTATCTGGCTTATTTCTTTTCTTTTTTAAATGTTTCAAAATCTTTTGACGTAAAGAAAGTAAATGATTTGATAGTCGTATTAACGAGTCCTATATACTAAAGAACAACAATGAGTCTTATATTGCAATAGTTTAAGACTCTCAAAATCAAAGTGACTGTATATACGTGGGTTACACACGCATGGCCTCCAACAGAATTGTTGGTACATTCGTTTAGCTTCCCTGGGTCGACCCCGGTGTGTGGCGTGTTTTTTTTCTTGGACGAACGTGGGTAATTATCTGCACACGTTCGTCCTGGAAACAAAACCTGCCAAACACCGGGGTCGACCCAGGGAAGCTTAACGAACGCACCCATTATAAGCTTGTCATGGATGGGGGAATCAATGTGAATACGAGAAGCACGACGAGAGTATAACTGTATAGTGAGGAGAGTGCCCTAGTGTTGTACATCATTGAAAGACACAGACGTCTACTAATATTGAACTTTTGTATTGTTCGAAATAAATATTAAAAGGTCCTTTGGTCAGAATGTCAAAAATGTAACTTTTTCATTCAAAAGGTACCAACAATAAATCGAACAGGAAAAACTACAAATAAATAGTAAACTTGCGGGTACAACCATGTATAAATCTCTTATGAATGAGTGTTGGCCCTGAGAGGAGCCGGTTTGGTCTCGACGTTTCAAATAGTGTGCTCTGCTCGTCTTCAGGAGAAATCGTATGCAGCGAATTGAGCGAGTTTTTGTTAAAGTGAAACACGATTGCCGAAATCAAGCGATTTATTGTTATTAATTTTTTTTTTTTTTTAGTAGTCACACAGATTAGAACTACATGGATAGTTGAGACTTTGATTTGGACACTTTATCCAGTTATATGTGACCAAAAGAAGAAACAATTCATTGTTAAAAAAACAACAACAAAAAGTAAACCTCCCGAGATGGCCTATGGGTAACAAAATAAAAAGGGAACGATTTTTGTTCTGATTCTTAACGCTTGGTGGCGCTACACCACAGTCATTCACTGGGCTTTGGTGAGTCTTTGTGTCAAATAATGATTTCCTACACATTAGGTATGAAGAACAAAACAGAAAAGGGAACAAACAATGTCTTAACACAAAGAGCATAGTCTTAACACTGGGATGCTCCACAAGGAATTTGTATTTTGTACAAAGTCTTTAATATGATGTTCTTAAAGGCAGTGGACACTATTGGCAACTACTCAAAATAATTATTAGCATAAAACCTTAATTGTTAAAGAGTAGTGGGGAGAGGATGATAGTATACAACATTGTGAGAAACGGCTCCCTCTAAAGTAATGTAGTTTTTCGAGAAAGAAGTAATTTTTCACGAATTTGATTTCAAGACCTCAGATTTAGAACTTAAGGTCTTGAAATCAAGCATCAGAAAGCACACAACTTCGTGTGACAAGGGTGTTTTTTCTTTCACAGTTATCTCGCAACTTCGACGACTGATTGAGCTAAAATTTTCACAGGTTTGTCATTTTATGTATACGTTGAGATACACCAAGTGAGAAGACTGGTCTTTGACAATTACCCAAAGTGTCCACTGTCTTTAACTAGGGACCACGGAAAGAACAACAGATATCTATGCAGGAATGCAAAATAAAGAGAATAGTTCTTATAAAGCGTGTTTCACAATAATCGTCTCAATGCGCTTTGCCTTGTTGGTTCAATGGTTCAATGTTCAGAAGACATCAATTGAAACAAATGTTTGTTTTTTGCATAAATGAAACAATGTGTAATCGGGTAAAAAAAAGTTGATTCTTTTAAATTTATTTCAAGCAAATGGTAAAATAGCACACCAATGACACTGCAGCATTAGAATTCTTAATAAATAACATATATAATTATTTTTAAGCGATAACCATCCACTCTAACAAAAAAAAAATTAAAAAAAAACAAAACAAAAAAAACCAGTAAACAACGTTAGTAATTTAATATAGTACAACTAAATTTTGCAGATATAATTACTTACTTTTCTCATAAACATTGGCCAGTAAAACACATCAAATATTGTATAAGTACCGTTAATTGTGTTAAACCATAATTCTATTTAATGGCTAATTATTTCAATTGGCCAACATATTGGATAAGAAAGTATGTCAACTACACTGGCTATTTAAGTTGACACTGCTGAAATAAATACTTGTACAGTACTGATTAAACGAAATACGATTTATTGTTTTTTCTAGAACTGTGTTTTTTTTTTAGGCGCTACGACCATTTCGCAGCACAAAACACAACCTAAAGACATTTCAAGTTTGGAGAATGGTGTAATTAAATGGATTCCTTTTATTCTAGACCCGGAGTGAACATTTGGGAGGTTTACAGACGCTGAACATGACCAGCAATGACACAATGTGGACTATTTCTTTCCCTCTCCTGTGACTTCTTCATTTCTTTCCAAAAAAACTTAGAGGATCAGGCTGATTTAAAAACAGAAATACATAAAAGTACTTCAATCGGGAGAAATCAAGTAAACACAAGCCTAGTACTTTCGAGAGCATTGTACTTTTCTAATCAAAGCACAACTGACTCTATCATGTCTATCTAAGAAATACATACTTTTGTACTGAATGCAAAATGTACAGTATGACATTTAAATAAAGTTTAAAAAAATTCCTCCTCTTTTCTAATTACTTAGATACAATATTGCACATAATTATTACACTTGCAGACTCAAAACGAACACACATCTAGAAAGACTTGTCTATATTATGACAATTTAAAAATATATGTTGGGAATCGTGCATTGACTTTTTAAAAGTGAAAAGGACCTGGACTACCCACTTCAACGAGTGAAATTGTGTTCATAATGTAAAACCCCAAAACACAAACCTTAATTCTATATATCACATGCTATGTTAACATTTGAAGTAGCACTCAATGTGTAAATGAAGTTAATTAACCCATTGCTTACATCGTTGGCTGAAACGCCCTCACTGGGAGTTAAAAGACAGCGAAAAGCAGATTGCCACAAATTTATAACAGCAAGGGTGATGCCTGTGGGGGTTTTGTCATTTAGAAGAACAATATTATATAAAATAATGAAAAATATCAACAACAAAAAAGGCGTTGTGACTACTTGATAAACACATAATAAATATTTGTGCTAAATTACAACTATAAATAGAAACTTTGGTTTGGATCAGCACAAAGTATTTCATCAAATATTGCACAAAATTTCTCCAACTGTCGATCAAATTTAGTGGCCAGTTTGGGGAAAAATACTCTGCTTCTGTTGTATATTAAATGAAAATATGAAGAAGACAAAATTAATGCATGAATTAATAAAAAATAATGAAAGAAACAAATAATTATCAATTAATAAGTAAAACCAGAAACACATATAAATTAACACATTATTAAATACATGAACAAACAAAATTGATGATGACACAATTTTGATGATTGGTTGGCAAAATAAATGATGGACAAAAATTCATGTCAAAATGTAGCAATTATTCCAGTTATAACTGGAATAAGCAAGCTGTTACTTGTATCAAAACTTGTTGGTGCATTTCTTAAATTAATCAATAAAATCTAGTGAGAATATAATACTGTTTGGGAAAAGTAAGGTTAAACTAATTCAAACGAAGAACTGTGACAATTATTCACCATGTCCTCAGCGCCTCAAATCTCAATGAACGGTGAACAAACTTATAAAACTCCAAATGCAAGTCAATACAAAATAACAGTACTGATGTAACTTTGCTGTAACTTTTATACATAATTTGTGGTGCATTGTTTAAAGTTTTAAGACAAATTATTTTCAATCAAATGAATAAAGGATTGAATTAATGAAACAAAAAAATGAAGAAATTTGAAAGAATATTTCACGCGAAAATAACCAAATGTTTTAAAACTCATTCAAATTGTAACACAAACGAGTATGGTGCATTGCATTTAACTCAACATAAATAAATAAATAATTACATGCATAAATCAAAATACTTGGTTTACAAATTTATCCAAATGAATTGATTAGTGTCCCAAAAAGTTTTAAACATAAACAAAGATGAATCAACACATAATAATTTGTTGATTGTTTTGTTTTATTGTTAAAAGTAAACATGTTTTGACAATCAGCAATTTATTTGGATATTTTTCCCCTCTGTTTTGTGACAAACTTTCTCAATGATCTTTCCCCAAACTGTGATGATATGAAACGGAAATATCAAAATGAAATATCAAAATAAAGAAAGGAATAAAGGAAAGGTTTCAAAAACTAGAATAAGAACAAAATGGCATCATTAGTTTTTAGTAGAATTGTGACCAATAAATGATTCTTTAAACATTATTTCAGAACTTGTAAACCACTTGAAGAATAGCCAGAACTTATGACCTTATGGATGTTCTTTCCCCTCAGCTCCGCCAAGTGCCGTCCATAGCCACACAAGGAGCTGTGCCATTGGTAAGAAATTCTTAACCCGGCACTTAATTAGCAAGCTAATAATTTGCAACATACAGACACACCCACTCTATGGCACACCTAAACACTTATGCGGTTGTGCACATACCTACACATTCAAACAAGGGACCTAGCTATAATAAACAAAGAGGAACAGGTTGGTTGAAGGTCCCAAGTGGAGCATGTGTACAAAACCAATGGGAGCTGTTACCAACAACAAAACGGGCACTAATGTGTGTGACATCTCCCAACACACCATATGTGAATCATCATAATTAACCAGTACATTTTCAACTTACTGGAAAATAAACTATTATCTTTACATGTAATATCTAATACGATATTACCCATTTCGTGTAAAGTCTACAATCAATATGCACATTGTATGTTACCCAGTACATGTAGATCTTACATGTACAATATTATCCATTAAAGCCATTGGACCCTTACGGTACAGAAAAAAAAGAAAAAGTTCACAGATTTACAAATAACTTACAGGGTTTACAGAAGGTAGTGGTGAAATACTTCTCTTGAAATATTATTCCATGAAATGCTTTACTTTTTGACAAAACAGTAAAACAATATCAATTCTCGTTAACGAGAATTACGGATTTATTTTAAACACATGTCATGACACGGCGAAACGCGCGGATACAAGGGTGGGTTTTTCCGTTATTTTCTTCCGACTCCGATGACCGATTAAGCCCAAATTTTCACAGGTTTGTTATTTTATATAGAAGTTGTGATACACGAAGTGTGGGCCTTGGACAATACTGTTTACCGAAAGGGTCCAATGGCTTTAAATGTAGAGTTAAACATGGTAAAAATAAGAGTACCATGTACAAGTAGTTTACCATGATACTACTCATGTACAGTTTACCACAATACTACTCAGTACATGTACAGTTTACCTCGATACTACCTAGTACATGTACACAGTTTACCATGATACAAGTTCATGTACTGCTCAGTACATGTACAGTTTACCATGTTAAATGTACATACTCGGTACTTGTACAATTTACCATGATACATGTACATGTCAAGTACTACTCAGTATGTGCGTACAGTTTACCATGATAGTAACCTGTACATGCTCAGTAAAGTACCATTAACCAGTACATGTACACTTTACATGTACCACACAGAGAAATGTAAAACTTACCATGAAATTACCATCATCTGTACATTTCAACACTGACATTATTAAGAGCAATAGATGTATGATATTGTATGTAAGAGAGACCCATAAACTAAGTCAATTCCCACTTCCCAACCCAGTCCCACCCCCAAAACCAACCCTCCAACGATTGAAAATAGAATGTATACATGCATTTGGGGGGAGTTTGTTGAACTTGGTCCTTCGTATTACAATCTGCAGACACAGCTTCTGTCTCTCCATTCACAGGACGTCACCCATGACACGACAGCCCATACTGTGGGCTGATGTTGGCTGACGATTCCTGTCACTGCCGATCATGATGCCAGTGAGGGCAGCAAACACTTCTATGAAACCCAGAATGATGCCGAATATGTCAAAGCCAAAACAGACACCCTGGGGTTGAAATTAACAAAGTTAATGTCAATGATGCTATAAATTCATGACCAAATTGACTAAGGGTCCATGGGTGGATTCCACAAACAGTTAAGACTAGTCTTATCTCACTCATCCTAACATAGGACTAGCTTTTTAACTAACTTAAACGTTTTTAATAACACTTAAACTGTCCTCGGACTAGTCATAATGTAAGACAATCTTTGTGAAATAGACTCCGAATCCAGAAGAAGGTTCCACTAATTTATTGGTGCATTGTTTGTTTTAAACAACTGAGGCCTGAGCCAGGTACAAAATTGTTGATGTTATGCAAGTATTAGAGCACCATCACAGGAAACAAGTCAACCTGGCAGATAGCACAGAGTTGGTATGTATGACAGTGGCGGAATACGAGGCCAAATTCATTGCTGATGATTTTGGATGGCACACTTAAGCCCGGTTCATACTTCATGCGAATGCGAAGCGAATTTGACGTCACACCCTCCTTTCGCAGCGATTATTCGCAAGGGAGTAGAGCAGATTTCAACTGCTGCGAATTGTTCATTGCGAATTTGTGACGTCAAGATTCGCTTCGCATTCGCATTCGCAAGAAGTATGAACCGGGCTTTAGGGTAAGAGTTCTGTAACTTACCAGTTTTGCTGCAACGTTATAGCGGACATAACTGAAGGGGTACCCTTGGTGGTAATCTGTAACACCACTAACCAGCATGAAGCCAACCATGGTTACTGCAGCAAGCATTGCGATGGTTGAACACACCATGAACACAATAATCTAAAGCCAAGAAGAATTAAAAAGTTGCTTTAAAGGGTCTATGTAACTTTGTAGGACAAAAAACACAATGTCCACAGATTTACATTAAATTTACACAGTTTGAAGATAATGAAAGTAGAAAGCTTCTCTGAAAATACTATGTGCTGAGGTGCTGTAGTTTTTGTGAAATGAGTAAAACAATGTCGTGAAAATAAAAAACAAAAACAAAAAAACACACAATTCCAAGAGATTCGTATGTCAATCATTAAATTCTTCCCTTAAAATATCTTGTCAACCACACATTTTAAAAGAAACACTTTTATAGCTCAAAGCCACAAAAAGCAATTATACAATAAAAATGTGTGCATATGTAAGGAAGTGGATGGAACGTCTTTGCTCTGGTACAGTATTAAATGCTTGTAGAAACTTATAACATTTTACAAATACTGTGTAGCAAATATCTAAACACTTAAAACGGTGAACAAGATACCAAAAAAACAAATGATCAAATGAACAAAAAATCAGGACTTCACTGATTTCTAGCAGGAGTCAAGGTTTCTAGTACAAAATGAACATTTTAGCAATCAGCAGAACACAATCTCAATGTTGTGTGCAAACTCACCGTGCTTGTTTTCTTGTTCCTTGATAACAGTGCAAGAAGACCAGCGAAGAAGAAACACTGCATGGAGATAATTTAAAGAGAACAATTTGAAGAAAACTTCCACTTTCGATCACAAGTTTTGTAGGTCATTGAAACACTTTCATCAGTCCAAAACACACTCTTAGTTTACTAGACCTACTGTAGAATTATATTATTTTCAAAAATTTCAGTAAGGGGCAAATCTTAAAGCTAGTGCAGCTGTTTGTGCAACTCTTGAAACCATTTCGAAATTACGACACAAAATGTTCTCATATGGCCAGTGCAGTGTCTTGCCTGCCAGTAAAGCTCAGAAATTTACACCATCACTCTTTTTGGTTACATTGGTTTATGGGGGGAGGGAGGTTACTGCTCCAATTCTAAAATGTCAAGTGGATCAAAATAATGGGTAGTACACAACAATAGCGCTGAAAGCAGAGCTGTGTATTGACAGCTCTGCAACAACTTTTGATTAGAAGCCATTTTTGCTCACCCCAAAAAGCGCACAAGAACTAGAGGACGTACTGGTGATGCTGCAAGCACAAACGTGACGGATCTGCAAGGAGACATGCGTGCCATTTTGCCACATAACTAGGCCAGTGCGCCAACAAGTTATTACGTATGCTTCTATGATATGCGCACAGTGCACACATAGGGTGCCAGACCAGAATGCACATTGGATTGTGCTGCATTTGGATCAAAAATGGCATCCGAAGAAAACTGCTCCCTCAACATACACGTTGTATATTGCAACTCTTCCCAAACACAGCTCTGACTGGAAGTATCTGAATCTTACCGGGAAGCCACTCCAGATAGGTGTGGCCCATGATGAGATGCTACAGTAGCCCAATGATTCGGTCACTATTCCATCAATCACACAACAGAAGGCTATGATTAGCTGCAGTATACCTAGCCACTTCGCTGTTCTTGCACTGTAGTTTGGGTTCTCTGTCATGGCGGTGCTCACGGCCACGGTGAAGAAATCACCTGAGTAATAAAGACAACAAGAATCTAATCTGTAAAAATAAGTAGGATTTGATATTTTGCAAAGTGGAAATCTGATATAGAAAGGTTTCACGATAACACCCTTTAATGATAACCTCCAAATAAGTTGGGGTGGCTCTGAAAAGAACTGAGCTCCATTTCCCGCCTTCATGCACCACCAAGCTTGCATCCCCAGTACTTAAGCAGCATGCAGCATCAGAGTCCAGCTTTCTCCAGAAGACGATCAGAGCATACTGATCAAAACATTGAGTTGAAACCAACGGTTCTTTTCAGAACCACCCCAACTCATTTAGAGATCATCATTACATGGTGTTACCGCCATACTTCCTTTATACTGTAAAAAAAAATAGGGAATTGATTGACACTTCGACTCTTGCAGAGTTTTTCTCGAAGGCTAAATCATAATGCTGTCATTTAAAGGGAAAATGGAACGCGCGGAGGATCACCTCTGGCATCATAGTTTAAACCATAGCACTCGAAGCAGTCAATAAACATACTATACCTTGGCCACTTGGCTCCCCATCATCACTCTCTGGTGGCAAGCGTTGAAATTCTACAACTGGCATGATTTGTGGCAGTTCTTTTGCAAGCACCAAGAATAAACACAATCTACATTCCAAATGGCGATTGCAAGGAGGATGTCAAAGACTCGGTGGTGATGCGAGATGAGAGGAGTGGGTTTTCTGAAAATATTCAAGTTTCTTACATAAATAAATCTGTTAAAATGGGTTGAAAAACTTTGATACCTTTTGTGTAGTACTAGCTAGTAGTGTAGTAGTAGATCAATTGTTTTGGCCATTTTAAATACATGTGTGCACAGCACACACTCACAGTGAATGAAGACGTATGGATTCCATATAATATAATTTACCTGTAGTGTAGAGTTTTCAGCTTCATTTGAACATGTCATTTATTAAGTTTTTCATAATCCAGGTTTTTCAGAAAAAAAGTACAAATCACAGAAAACAAAAATGTGGAGATGCCCGTAATGTAAATGGTAGTGCCCCCTGTCCTCACAACATGCCCAAGCCCTGCCAAATAGCCAACGCAAATGTGACATGATGACAGAGTGAGTATTTTGATCTGGACATGATTTAAACCCAACCGAACTGAACTGGGGCGCTGTGCTACATACAGTGCTGTACTGTTGCAGCTTTTGTTTTGACAGAGAAAAATTAATGAACAGTTAAAAATTCCAATTTACCTCAAAATGTGCCGCTGTAAAATAAAATAAAATAGGCCTAGGCTATAGTATATACATGTTATTTCAAATAATATTATTATTGCTTCGTATTTTTGTTATTAATAATATATTTTTATAAACATAAATAATTGTTCTTCGTCAATATTTTATCTTACTTATCAACAAGTCTTTAAAATAACGCTATCCTCAGTTTAGCGTACAAATATTTTCACTAACCTACCACTAAACTTACAAAGCTTAATTTTTACTCACCGTAAAAGAGTTAACGCTTAAGAAAAGAGCGTAAACTGACAAAAATAACAAGTAAATCTTAAAAATGTTTGCCAACTCTTGGTTATTTAATGCATTTTGACAAGCGTAGTCTGGTGCTTTCCTCCTCTTTAGACAAACCAATGCCATGCAGAGGGAAACCAGTCATTTTTATGATTTACAAAATGTTGAGGGCGCACTTTACTTTACTCACTCGACAAACAGACTTTGTGAGTTGAGAAACTTTAAGATAAATAGTTTAATATTAAGCCTAGGATTAAATGAGACATATTTTAAGTAAAATCAAACTCACCTATAGGGCAGAAAAGGGGGTGAACATAAAAGCTTGGCTGACGAAATCCAAACGCACGTATCCGACAGAGGCAAAACTTGGGAGTCTGTCAAACTCACTGCACGGTTCTCCTGAACACCAGACCTTTGACCAGACGGAGCGCACTCCCCTTCTTCGAAACTCTATCACCGGCGGCTCTTTGTAGAACCAATACTCACAAAAACGAGATTTGCCGAAAGTGGTTGTACCCGCAAGTTTACTATATTCATGGTTTCTTCCTAATTGAAACTTTACAGGAAGTGACACACTCTAAAGAGTTACTAGCTAGCTGCTTAGGGGAACTACAATTTTGCACATATTATTATTATTTTACAATCTTGGTAATCCTGTCTCAAAAAACAGAAAATTAAACCATTGGCCCCCAGGCCAACAACCCCGGAGCACATTATCACTTTTGAAACTATAAAAATAAATAATTTGCGAAGCCATACCCGCCCCCTTCCCGTCACACAATTAATCAAACTCTTTAACTCTAAGGGAATTTTTTTTTAAATAGTGTATAATGTATTAAACAAAGAAGAATTCACCTCTACGCCAAAATCCATATTTGGGTAACGAAATTCGTGCGCCAAAATAGTAATTGAATGTCGTCTGCGCAAAATTAACCTGTTTAAACGTAGAACTCCGCGCCTTGCACATTATTTAAGTACAACTACTTATCGAGATTAAAGAACAAAGAATATCTTTGACTTACCGTGGACACATCGAGGTGATTTTCCCCCCGGAATTGTTGTGAAAACTGGATGTTTTGGCGAGAAGACAAAAACGCGAAGCCATCTTGTTTTCCAGAATGTAACACACACAAGTAATTAATGTAATGCACTATATAAAGCACAACATACCACACATAACTCCGGTCTAATCTGCATAACAAAGCCCAAAGTTTTACGCATACACATAGGTCGCCCAAATCCTATGGGAAGAGCCATTGTACCCGTGGGGGTTGCCACTTAAAATTCCACAATACCACTTTGGTTTGATTTTGTTTATATAAAAATAATTATGGTGTACGATATCTTTGAATCCCGTGCAAAACCCAATCATCTTTTCTGTGACATTAAATTAACGAAACTATCAGGCGTTGGTGTTCTTAACGGAATTGTTTCTAGGAAAAACTCCCCTAAAAGAAAGTGGGCTCAACCAAGTTTGTCGGTGACTTCTGCTCGGAGGTGTTGAGTTCAGTGGGTGGGCGCTACACACACAAAAGTATAGTATACGAATGATGTACACAATGACAAGGGAAAGGAATAACATACAACACTTCAAATTATATGGGTCATAATTTTAATACTATACTTTGAGGTCTTTGTAAAAGTTTAAAAACAACTAATAATAATACTTCGGTTGAAAACATTTTTAACTGACTTTGTAATTGTGTTTAGCAAGTTGGTACACAAGAGGTCTAAATAGTATGTTTTTGGTATAAAAATATCATGGACGGTGTTCGATGAATACAACCTTTTTGGTGACATCTTTAAAATGAAGCATGAATAAAATCTATCAAAATGAAAAACAAATTAATTTTTGTGATTTTTTTTTATATTTTTTTTTTACTTATAAAGATACTTTGCATAGAATGCAATATATTTTTGCATGGACTAAAGACTGCTTAATACTGGTTGAAATAGCACATATCAATAAAAAATAACTTGTTTGTAAAACTTGAAGCTAACTTTTATCTAGTCAATGTTATGATGATACATTGTAAATATGACCCATTTCTTTTTAAACTGACTAATACGATGTATTTGAACCTTACTAATGTTAAGGACCTCTACTCAACCATTATTTTGTACATTTAATTCTAACCTTTGACCAGGCAGTTAAGCAGCTAAATGAAACTGGCTCAAGATGAACTGTACTGTTCAGAGAAAGTGCGACAAGGCAGCACATGTAGACTAAAATTTGTACAATAGTTTCTACATGGTATATACATTTATATACAAATTACAACAAGACTGAGAGCAAGACCTTCAATACTGCATCCTGGGCCCAATTTAGCTTAGCAACACAAAATGATGCTTACCAGAAGAAGGTTACCAGCCAAACTACCATGTCACATGCCAATTTGTAACTAATATCCTGCTTATTTCTGGTACAAAAGAATAACATTTCCAGGTAAGCAGAACCACGAATTTGATTTCTTCATAAGAAATGTATTTGCTGAATACAAAGAGGCTCAATACAAAAAAATTACTTTTTAGAACATTATATTAAAAACAATAAATGTTGAGTACTTCTTTTAAAGCACGAGTTACAAATCTACTTACTTGTAAAAAAGAAAAAAAGAATACTGTATTTGTACAAAATAGCTACCTGTATTTACAACAGACTGGATTGAGTTATTCATATTAATTGCATCACACCAAAGATCATAGAGGGCTGAAGGTGCAAGACAGGGTACTGGAGCTCAATCTATGGGTGCGTTCGTTTAGCTTTTTGGGTTAACTTGGGTTATTATCTGCACATGTTCGACCTGGAAAAAAACACGCCACACACCGGGGTCGACCCAGGGAAGCTAAACGAATGCACCCACAGTGAGGTTCGCATGGGCACCATTTCAGCAAGCAAATATTTTGTTATATCATTGATTTTCTATTCCAACAAGTGTATCAAAATGAATTTCATCCAACTGTCTAGAGCGCCTTTGAACAACTTTGGTTGATTTTGGCGCTATATAAATTCCCTCTGATTGATTGATTGATAGCAACAGTCGTTGTCTGCACTGATCTAATGTTGCATCAAAAGAATTGCTTGCTGAAATGGCGTCCAGTGCACACTTAACAATTTGGCCCGAGTACCCCCATACTGTGGCTCCAGCACTCTATAGTCTTTGCACAAATATCAGCATGCAGTGGAGTTGTTTAACATTTACAAAAAGGTGGGATTAATTTTGAGCACGTAACAAAATTAGCACTGAGCATTTCAATGAATGCAATTTGCATAGTTGGTCTATAAAAACAAATTATTAGTAAATAGTAATGCAAATAACTATTAGTAAAGCTATGTTCAAAAGAAATACGAGGTATTTTTGGCAGCCTTTGACGATTATTATATCTCTCAAGACAAACTTCTTTTTGGCAACACAATTTGGAAGTGTTTTTGATCTTGTTACAATTAAATCATTTTAATTAGTGTAAAAAGGAGAATCATAAGCAAGAGAATTGTAGAGCATGATTGGCACTGATCAACTAAGTAATGTTGGGTGTGAATAAAGACAAATTTACTAGAGAAGGATAAACTTTATTAATTTAATAAATTATAGATTTAGCACTTTTTTATGGGAAAATTAATTATGTAAAATCTAATACTCAGTACCAGTTGTCAAGAGGAATAATATATCTGAATTACTTCTGAACATCCCATAAACAAACAATATTTGTTATTGTGTTTTCTTGAAAACATTAGTACCTATTATGCTTGTGCCCCTGCTTGACCACCCCCCCCCCCACTCCAACCCCCTCACCCAAAATTTAAATGTCTAGATATACCATTGACCCTAAATTCCATTCAGACTTAAAAATATAAAATATTGTTTGAGAGCAAAAATAAGAATATGGATTCAAAATACATTAAGTACTGTAGTAAGTATTCTTACGGTTTCTGTCATACAACCTACCATAATTTTGTAAGTAGAAAACTAAACCGCATAAAAATAAATATCCTCATTTAAAGAAATGCAATATGGAAAGGCTTTGAAATGTTTTGTTTCATAAAAAAAAAACATTACATCTATTAGTGCTGCAATAACAAAAACTTTTCTCAAAGTCTTATATTAAAATTCTAAGAACTAGCACAATTCATTAATTGTTTCATGAAACCTTTAGTGAATAAAAAAACACTAAAAATTAATAAAAATGAAGCCTATATTGTATTTAAACTTGAATTTGAAGTCACAAACTCATCATTTGGAAGACACTATGTTTTAAAGTCAATTGACTTTAAATATAAGAAAAAAAACATGTGAGCACACTGAGTTCTAAGATACAAACAATGAATGATGCATCTTGAAATTAGAATAAACTACCATAAATAATTTAAAACCTTTGCTAGGCAAAAGTCTGTTACCAGCCAGAACAGTATACAGTTACCAATGCTGCGACTTATTGACGGATCATTTCTTGCTTAACCAAGAAATTCGCAAAGCAGAATCTTCTGATATAATTGCAATTGGTTTCCTGTTTATTTCACGCTTGAAATGACACAACACCCATATAACATAGGCCATGGCACCTGTTGCCCCTGGTGTTGGCCTTTTTGGCCCTTCAAAAGATTCCCATTGACTTTATAAGTTTCCAATTGAAGTGCCATTTGCAAAATTAAAATGCTGAAGTATGTATTCCCATCTAGTTACTGAT
This sequence comes from Asterias rubens, assembly GCF_902459465.1. Taxonomy (NCBI): domain Eukaryota; kingdom Metazoa; phylum Echinodermata; class Asteroidea; order Forcipulatida; family Asteriidae; genus Asterias; species Asterias rubens. Next base: position 6,513,342 of record NC_047077.1, read on the forward strand.
CCAAAAATGGGACACTTTTAGATGCCTTTTTCCTAACACAGCAATAGGTGTTCCTATCTACCATACCTGATCCACAATTGGGAGACTTTTTTATATGCTATTTTCGTAACACTGAAATAGGTATTCCCTAACTAGCTACTGATCAACAGTTTGGAGACTTTGAGATGCCATTTTTTTTAATACTCAAACAAGTACATGTATTCCTAAGTAGTTGCTGATCCACAATTGGGAGACTTTGAGATGCCATTTTTTGTAATACTCAAACAAGTACATGTATTCCTAAGTAGTTGCTGATCCACAATTGGGAGACTTTGAGATGCCATTTTTTTTAATACTCAAACAAGTACATGTATTCCTAAGTAGTTGCTGATCCACAATTGGGAGACTTTGAGATGCCATTTTTTTAATACTCAAACAAGTATTCCTAAGTAGTTGCTGATCCACAATTGGGAGACTTTTTTATATGCTATTTTCGTAACACTGAAATAGGTATTCCCTAACTAGCTACTGATCCACAATTGGGAGACTTTGAGATGCCATTTTTTTAATACTCAAACAAGTATTCCTAACTAGTTACTGATCCACAATTGGGCAACTTTGAGATGCCGTTTTTTTAATACTCAAACAAGTATTCCTAATTAAATACTGATCAACAGTTGGGAGACTTTGAGATGTCTTTTCCCTTACATACAATAGGTGTTCCTATCTGCCTGATCCACAATTGGGAGATTTTTTGAGGTGCTATGTTCGTAATACTGAAGTAGGTATTCCACAATAAGGTGACACACTGGTTAGGTTGAACAAAGAATTTTGGTACAAGCCACTTGTGGCCACTTTGGTTTCTAAAGGGTTAAAGGCAGTGGACACTATTGGTAATTGTCAAAGACTAGCCTTCACAGTTGCTGTATCTCAACATGTCCATAAAATAACAAACCTGTGAAAATTTGAGCTCAATCGGTCATCGAACTTGCCAGATAATAATGAAAGAAGAGAAAAACCTTGCCACACGAAGTTGTGTGCGTTTAGATGGTTGATTTCAAGACCTCAAGTTCTAAATTGGAGGTCTCGAAATCAAATTCGTTGAAAATTACTTCTTTTTCGAAAACTATGGCACTTCAGAGGGAGCCGTTTCTCACAATGTTTTATACCATCAACCTCTCCCCATTACTCGTCACAAAGAAAGGTTTTATGCTAACAATCATTTTGAGTAATTACCAATAGTGTCCACTGCCTTTAAGAGAAAATTGCTTTCTAATGAATTCCCTTTATGAACATCTACCAATTAAACCTAATGAAGAGACTGAAAGAATGTAACTTTCAAGGCACTTGGTCCAAAATTTATTCTGGTAATCATACGACAGAATCTAGAGAGATTGTACTTGGTCCTGGGAGGTCGTACTCCACGGGACGAGCCATAATAGTCACCTGTTTTTTCCTTTTAATGGCTGGGAGCTTTGGAACGCTGGATTTCAGAGGCGGCACTTCTCCCAAATTGCAAATCTCTCCTGGAATTGAATTCCTATCTTTCCGTTGATAATAATTCAAGGCATCTGTATAATTTTCGTCGTCATCCAGAAAATTATCATCCATTGGTGTTTCCAGTCCGCTCGGACGACGAAGGTTGAGATTAGTTTTGTGAGCGCGGTCTTTTCGTTTGCGTCGTGCTTTGCGCATGTTAGGCGGTGGAGGTTCGATGACGACGTCTGCTTTAACGAGGTTACGGTTAGCAGCAGTAGGTGGTCTACTCCCAAGTTCAGAATCTGATAAATGAAAATGTTATTTATTATTTTAATTTCATTTTAATTTGTTTATTTTGGTTGTGATTGAGCCAACGACTCTCAAAAACTCAAATGAGAGTAGACAAGGAAGGAAGTTTCAGTCTAAGATTTGAGAGAAAAACCCTAGAGATTTGTTCAAGGGAAAACACAAGCAGTCAGGTAGGGACTGAAAACTTAAGAAAGGGTTGTTTGGTGGTACTGTACCAAATCCATCAAAATACTCCACTCTATGGTAACTCAACACACAAATGTTTTGCCTCTGACCGGATCGGTACATCAACCTCATCTACCTAAGAATGACTTGAAAAAGATTGTGAAAGGATAATGTCTTCTTCTTACCTGGTGTTTGTCTTGGGGAGCTTGAATTGGTTGCAAAGACTGGGAGGGGTAAAGCTCCGCCCCCTCGTCTCATCAACATCCTGGCTGGGACGTTATTCCCTCCCCACACAGAGGAAGAATCTTCTGTTGCACTGGACTTGGGTAAATCCAACTTCATACCTGTTTCAATCACAAGTAATGACTTAGAGTTTTTATACAAGTCTTCTCAAATAAATCAATCAATCAATCATTCAATCATTCAATCAACAGAAATACAATTTGATGAGGGACATTTGAGAGTTCAAAAATACATGTACAGCCTCAGGCCTGCTTTGATCAAGACAACACAGCCCTTTCAAGACATCTGGGCCAAATTTCATTACCACAGAATTGCCACAGCATTAGGCACTCTGTGAAGCATGTTTTTTCTATGGGCCGTCAAAGTGGTGGTAAGTTAATTATTAGCTTTAAGCAGCACTATAAAAAGCCCAAGCTCTAGAATGGCAGGGGTTGTGGGTTCAAATCCAAGTAGTATGCCTGCTTAGACATCCTGAATACATAATGCTGATTACATATCGGTGTAAGGGTATGACCGAAAGAAAACGAGTACTCTTTATTTGGATGACTTACTATCAGGCTGTTTCCAAATTGGCAGCTATGGCTATGGCTAAGACTGCTGCTGAGGGTGTTTACTAAGGTCGCTCAATGCATGATTACACAAATTCTAGTTGTAGCAGTAGCTGTAGCTGCTAATCTGGACCTGACTTTAGACTATCCCAGGTGAGAACTGCTCCAAGATACGTCTTTTGCATGGAATCATCTCTCGCAATAACACAACAACAAAATTAAGACACTGTTTGGTTCTTACCGATGGCATCATCATGAGATGCAGACTCAAAGCTGACTGATAACGCATCATCGTTATCACCCATCTTATTCTCCAGCTTCTTAGCAAAGGCCTTAGCAATCATTCGACTCTTCTTCAATTTCTGAGGCTCATTGATGGCTTGGCGTGTGATTCTGAATCAAAGAAAATAGTTAGAAAGGAAAGTCCATGGTTAGCAAATTTGTTGTATCTCAGAGGCTGATCATCCTTACTTGCAGCTGAGAAGCTAAATTGTGAAGGATGCAAGTAATAATTAGTTCATATTAACGTATCAATGCACTTTAAATAGTGCTCTGGTCATAGGTCAATAACATTCCTGTAAACTTTCTCAGCTCCCTGGGGGTACACAGCACTGGGCTGCAGTGGCGCCAGGCCTGTGTGGCGCTCCAAAGGCTTTTTCAAACACAAATTAATATGTTCACGCAGGAAAAGGAATCCCTGTCTCAGATTCAAATTTTGGGGCATAAATACCGATATCATTTTACAATAACCACATTACTTCAAAGTGAAGTATTTCTCAAAATGCTTTATACCATCAAAGCTGCTGTAGGCTTATAAACCCCCAAAATTGTATTGCAATTAATTTTAAGAGTAATTACAAAATGTATACCTTCCCTTTAAAAAAAAATAAATGTTTATCAATCACAATTCCATTAGTAGAAACTCACTTTCTCCATGTCCGTTTCCAGATGGCGAGTGATGATGGCGTCCATACCCACATGCTCATGGCAATCCCAGCCCCAAACATAGAGAACAGATGTACCATAATCACACTGATATGAGGACGAGAGTTGAGTGAACATGACTCGATAGGTTTCTTGGATAGACCACTCAGAAACGTCACGTTGGCTTCACATCTAATTAAAAAAAATAAACAATTTAAATAAAATAAAGAAAGCAATAACAAGTATAATAAATAGTAAACCACAAGGGCAACTGACTGAGTAACTAATAAGACTTGTAATTCGCACGTATCCACCCTGCTGGGTGTTCAAGGCGCAGATCGATGTCAATCGATTTTGGGATAAACAAAGACAAATTGACAAAAATGCGACTTGAACCTGCAACCTCCAACCCTGCTACCAACTGAGCTATATAACCATGATGCTGGTGGTCTCCCTTGTTAGTCAATGTCTTTGTTTAGGGTTGCCGGTCAGAAGCAATACAACCTAGAGCAGCCATTGGGGATCACATCAAAGTTTACGATGATACCAGGACAGCAAGAGCATATAGTTATTTGAAATAAGACGCCATAAAAAACATTTGGATTTTGACAAAAAATGCACTTAAAATACCAAATACTGTGGCATTTGACACCTTTAAAACAGGAGATTTAACACCAGACTTGTACAAATTGTTCCATTTTCACAAGGATTCTATCTATTAGAAAATAAGTGCATCACTGAATTGACCTAAAAGCCATTTGTACGTGTAATGCCCAAGTTATGTCATAGAGACAAGATTCTTACACAAGATAGTCCTGGAAGCCTTTTCTCCATGATTCTTGGTTGGTGAAATCATAAAGATGACAGGCAAATGTGATGAAGACAAACAGGAATGCAAGACTGGCAAAAACACCTGAAATCAAACAACGGAAAGAGTTTAATCAAACTTTACCCTAGTGTAATGAGAAGCAATTAAATTAATTTAATATAAATATGTTAAATTTGCATCGGGGATAAAGAATATTAATTTTGGTTGTTACCCATACACCAATAGCACTGTAGACTCAGTACTTTCCCGAGCCTCTAGCTACCGGGCAATCTCTGTAGTCTAGTTGGTAAGACACTGCTCTAGAATTGCAAAGGTCGTGGGTTCGAATTCCACCCGAGTAATATGCCTGTGATATTTTTTCACAGGACTCAAGTACTGAGTATACAGTGCTAACACACATCGGTGTATGGGTAACAAACAAAATTAATATTCAATTATAGTCAATAAATTTGGCTCAGGGGTAAAGAATGTTATTAATGTAAGCACAGTATACTCAGTTCTTTGAAAACCACCCACAAGGATATTACAGCAATGTTAAAAGAAACTTTCTACATGTATTTGGAAATATAAAACATGCTTTGTTTTGTTAAAAGGGTAAACAATTTCCCAATCACTGACAAGAGAAATTTGTAATTTTGTATTTAACCTCACCAATTCGAATGATTGTTCCCTTGATACGATGAGCAGCCTTGTCACTTAGCAGCCCTGGGTTGTCTCTGTCAATTGTACACAATGTTTTAAGACCTGCACAGAGATAAAAATTACCATATTAACCATGGTGATTATTAAGCTTGTAATAAACTTCAATTTTTGTTTTTTTTTGGGGGGGGGGGGTTAGATGATCTTCCAGTCAAGGGAACCTGGCTATCTCACACAAGGGATAGTGTGTAAACACCAAGCTGGCAACAGCCAATCTCTCTCATACAAACATTGGTTTAACGTCTATGATTATGGATTGCACAAGTCAAGAAATTGTGAATCAGTAACTAGACGACCATCTATTCATTGTGAAATCAGCGGTTAGCTTGGTTAGGATTCGAACCCACAACCCTTAACTTGACTGTATACTCACCACTCATGAGGAAGAAGCCAGCGACAGTCAGCATAATACCAATGGGAACCAAGACGAACCCTGCTCGGTAATAATGGTTCTGATAACCCACAAAGCAAATACCCGAGACTGAATCACCATCAACCTGTATAGACAGTGTCAAATATAAAGTATAGTATGTGTAGTTAGAACAATTTATTATGTGTTAATGTGACAAATACTATACAAATATTGTTATGGATACTTATGAGTACATTTGGTTTTGAGATGGTTTTTCGTCTTTTTCAGAGCCTTCAAAAATACTAAATCTCTGTTGTGCTCTGCAATTTACTTGTTGTGCTTAGTTCTTTAATGTGTGTGCCGCTTCAAATTTTTATGTTTATTTTATCTCGACCACTTTTATTTCTATAGCCAGATTCCTTTCTTTTTCTTTTACTTACTTACAAGTAGCTACATGTGTATTGTTTCTCTTTGGCAGCTTAGTGTCACAGCACCTTGTAAACCATTACATGGTGGTATGTAAAAGGAGTAGGTCTCATAATTCAAACATAGTCTCACATACCTTGCAGGAAAATACTGAGTGTGCGCTTCGAAACAAACGTATTAAGCGCATATTAAATGCTGTGTATGATTATTTATTATTATAAGTCGCCAAATAAAAGGCAAGCAGCAAACTTACCTGATTCAAAGCCAGAATAATAACGACAAGAGCAAACGGCAGACTCCAAGCTAAGAGATGAAAGAAGCTGGTCTTGCCGACGAGGGCTTGGCGAGGCGTTCCAAGACAACGGAATGAGAGATGCCAGGAGTATGATAAGCAGACGAACCAAATGACACCAGCCATGATGAAGTAGTAGACTAAGATGAAGATGATGGTGCAGGATAGATTCTCTCCTTCACTGTAACATGAGAATACATCAACAAAGAATGATAGAAGAGAGAACTGAAAACAGACTTACCCTAGTACTATCACCGAGGGGGCCAATTGAAGGTGGTAAGAGTGTTTTGCTTTTGTGTCTTTCATTCATTCATTCATTCATTCATGGACTAAAAACATTCAGTTTACAAAGAGTAACATCAAAATAAGTTATTTAAATTATAATAAACTAGAGATAAAACATTAGGCACATACAAGTAAAAATTCAAGAAAAAGTGGTAACGAGACAAGAATTACAAGGGGATGAGCTAACACAGAATTAGTGAGGCTGTATTTAAAAGGCTAGTGATACAAGAAATGGATGACTGTTTCTATTTGGAGGTTCTGGTTTTTGGAATATGCACTGAGTCCATGAGAATTCTTCTGAGGTTAAGGTTTTGGGAATATGCACTCATCAGTCCCTGAGAATTTGTGAGGTTATGTCCTGATACTGTTTGCCTAGTTGGTGGAAATAAGTGGCCATGTTTATCAGATGAAAGGCAGGATTTGGCAGGTATTGAGACTAATTGATTACGACTGTATGAGAGAGGTTTGACACTAAGGAAATAGAGAAAATTATAGTGAGGCAATTTAATTGGGATAAGCGATACATTTCAAAATTTAGGTTTTCTTTTGACTTTTGTGTTAGTCTATTAATGTTGAAAGCATTACGATGTTCAACATGATTAAATAATTTGGGAGGCAATCATCCTTACTCGCAGCTAAGAGCTGAATTGCGAAGGACGCAGCTACATTGTGTTTGACGAGCAGGGATGCAAGGGGCAACTCAACTCATATGTATATATGGCCCTGGCCGGGTATCGAATCAGGGTCACCTTGGTGAGAGGCGAGCGCTTTACGTACAAGCCAACCATGCCACCCACATGACTCAGAACTCAGTTGACTAGAGAAACAGATAAAGGGGGACAATACCTGGGTTCAGCGAGACGCATGGTCCCATCTTTCCTGCATATGATGTCCTCTCTGGCTCCACTCGGAAACTGGGCCAAGAAACCAACGGCCCCCGCAAAAAAACATCCATTCATGTAAAACAGAATACGAGCCGGGTATTTACTGGAGTTCTTCCAATCCGCACAGAATGTAACCTGAGATTGGAAATAAAAAGTTAATTTTTATAAACTTGAAGAATAATTAGTAAACAATTTAGAAAGAGAATAGGCGATGGATCGTTTGGTGTGTTCGGGCCAACTCCATGAATCCAGTTACCACAGACCATTTAAGATCCTTACCAACAGTTGATGCTCTCATGCACAATCTCTGATTGCTGATGTTTTTCTCGTTTGTTTGAGAAACCTTAGCTGGATTAAAGTTAAGATTTCTGCTTTAAATCGTAAAAGAGGTGTCTCCGCATCATTTTTGCAAACTCACCAGTGTAAAGAATGTGCAGATAACGCAGACGCTAGCAAAGATAGCGATGAAGGTGTGAACTTGGGCGTGTTCCTCGTCTGTATAGAGAGGATTACGACACTGGATCCCGCAGCCTTCTACATTCTCATACCAACTCTTCTCATTATCAGTCACAACTAGCGGTGGTTCACATTCACCGGTAGTATTGAAGGTGATCGTCTTGTACACATTCTGTCAAAGAATAAAAAAAACATTATCAAATTCAGCTGAGCTATGACTAGTCACACATCCTTAAATGCTTATTCATAAATACCCCAGACAGTTTCTCTACTCATATTGGTGGAGAGCGCGTCACGTGGGTGTGCATAAACCTTTTGTTAATGCACACTGGAGCTCTGTTTATTGCACACTGAGCTGGCTTCCGCGTGTCAGGCGCGCAAGATTATCACGCGGAACACGCAAATCATAGCTATCAGCGCGTAATCGAACAGATTCTTCACAAAGTTTTGGAAAAAAATATTTCAAACCTCGAATTTTCAATTGTTAAAGTGTCTATAACTGTATTTTGTTTACGTTTTTTAACAAAAGGGCATTTATGAATGGAAATAAAAGAGTAGTGACTCATCCTTCAACGTCCGTTTAAAACCTTGCAGGGTCGCTGCCGTGTGATAAAGGCCCTCGCCTTCGGCTTGGGCCTTTATGACACGGCTGCCAACCCTGCCGGCTTTAAACATATGTTGAAGAACTCGGGGCTACCCTTTTATTCCCTTATTTAGAACGAGTTTGTTTTGTCTTGCTTTTTTTTACTGTTTGATTCATTACATCATTAGTACTGAACAGCAACAAATATTGCTCTCTTGAATTGTTGCTAGTAAAATCTTCGCCAAATAACAGTTACCACGCCATAGAAACGTTTATCAGAGAACACGACGTCAAATCTGAAGAAAAAAAATTGTAAACAAATAAATACAGAGCTGCAAACATTTTGCACATAAAAGTCTGGAATTTCCCATTCCTGGGTAAAACTTACATCACAGTCTGGTGGGAAACGGCTTTCCTCACAAGTAACAAAGTCTGGCCACCCGTGTTCTATATCCACAATCCTGCACGGTCCCCTTGTCACGGAGCACATATCGTAACTAGGTAACTCCACCAGTCCATTCTCGCACTTGGGCAAGTAGATAGCACAGATCAGCGGCTGGATCACTTCCCAACACTTCGGTACGAGTTGCAGACCTTCCCACATGCGTAGATTAGCTAGAATATCATCCTGCGTTACGGAATCATTGGCCAGGTCCAATGAAGTAAACGAATGATCTATAGCTGAGCCCAGACAAGTACTGTTAATAACTGGAACACATGTGGATGCTTTTTTGCATTGTGGCACAACTGGGTCAAAGATAGTCAAGTTGACGGCTATTGCTTGTGCTACCATCAAACACAGCACAGACAGAGTGCATAACAATCCAGCCATTTTTCAATGTTCAGTTTTCTTCAACTCAGAACACTTCTAGAACTTGGGCGGGACAATCTAGAACTTTTCCAACACATCTAAAATGAATTTATTTCCCTCCCATAAATAAAGTTTCTTGCTTCAAACAGCTTTTTGCACAAGTAAGTTGTATAGATATTAGCAATAAGCTTTTGATCGGAGTTGCATAAACCATATTTTTCTGAGATTACAAGTACTTTCTTTTTAACATTATGAATGTATTTCTTGGACGATGTGTGATGAGATAGATGTTAGCATTGCAGAAGTAGTGTAGATTACATGTAGATCAACGGAGGACATCCTGATGAAAAAAATAATGAAAACAAATGAAAAGGTTTTCTCCTCATTACAAGAAATCTGCAGGCAGAGAACCTTGATGTCACACTCAACAGTACTTACACCGTAAAAACAATTAAAAGGCATTAAACAAGAATTGACAAATCATGAGACAACTGAATGCATACCTTGCTCAAAATTGTTGCGATGTTCATAACCATCTGAAAGGAGGGTTACGATCATAGCAACAAAAGTGTGATGTGATTTCCACATTATTAATATTAATTATTATAAGATGCCAAAAGAAAGCTTATAATAAATTCTCATAATCTGACTCTGATCTGAGCAAAGAAACTCAGATTTAAATTTGGATAGAAAGTGACCAATAAAAAATGGCATGACAATGAGATTCACAAAAGTCAGAATATTGCCTCTCTGTCTCTCTCAGTCTGAGTCTCACTCTCAGTCTCATCAATCATTCATAATCATAGGAAAGACAATTTTGGCACAAATATTCCCTTAATATATTCCCTAAAAATATAATTCAAACCATAAAATGAGTGTTGAAGAGGGACAATAAAGTATCTAATATCTCATATAGGCTATAGTTCGAATAACCATGGAATAACTAACGATTTGTTTACAAACCAACGTCCAAGACCAAGAAGGACCAAAAGTTAGCAAGTATTAGTAAGTTACAAGTAAACAAAACAAAACAAACAAAAACCAAAGGCAAAAGAAAAGCAACACTCGTATTTAAAAAAAAGTTAACAATTTAAGTCACGTGTTTGTCAATTTGTATGGATACCTGGTTGTTGAAATACTCTATGATCGTTTTTTCAATTTCCCAACGCAAGTCAGAGAAAACGGTACGTTACCTAGCATTTCCAGCTCCTTTTTGACGGACGTGCTGCAGCCAGTAGAGGTGTCGGTATTACAGTCGTTTCATGTTGGAAACTGCACGTAGAAAGCCCACACATAACTTTCTACGTTACAAAGAGAATAAGTTCAGTTCCAGAAGACGTCTAACGTCTTATAAATCTTCCCCTAAACTTCCCCTCACCACCTTCAAAGTCCCGTTGTTTACTCTCAGTCAATAAAGCAACGCTGTATCCAATCTATCAAACATTCATTTGCTTTGTATTGCCACTCTAGATATGTTTAATCAGAGAATTGCTTCGCAAAGAAGGGGATTATTTTCGTCCATAAGAAGTTCGCAAACAACACCAGTGCTTAAGTAGGCAGCGGATCACGTGACACGTAAGCATTCCTATGCAAATACACACAGCTTCTTCAAGAAGCAATAAGGGGTGGGGACAGGGGATGTAAATGTTTTGTAGTCTGATATTATATTTGCCCCAGGGTTGTCGACTCCTAACAGTACTTTTTGTACACTGCTGAAGTTTGTGACTTTTTGTTTCAATATCATTCATGTCATTATGAGATGTTGGAACCCATTTCAAATGGGAGGAGTGGGGTGGGGGGGGGGGGGGGGGGGGGTGGCCCCCAATGTTTTTAATTGCCCATGACTATTTAACACTGCATCTGATCACCACCAAATTGTCTGACTTTTCCCAGTATATATCTAGGATCATTATTTGAAGAAAAACATTAATATCGGGCTCTGCTGTTTGATCTTTAATTTGATATCAAGTATAAATTTAAAATATTTGTTACTTTTTGAATGATTGATAAACGCTCTCAAGTTCCAATTAATAAAACCACCAAAAAAAAAACATTTTGTTAAATCAACTTCTGTCAAAAAGTTTGATTGAAAACAATGAACACAATTTTAAAAGTTTTGAAAAATATAGGGATTATAGGCAACAACAATTTGTATCTGGAATAGCTTTTTCTGTTTACTTTTGCAGTAATTCAGAGGATCTTTATTTACTTATGTTTATACAATAAGAAGAATTGGTCCAGAAGTGTGCCTACAAGGATGTTAATTCCTGTCTAAGGCAAAGGTCAATAAAGATGACACATTTTAACTGAAACTCCAGGTTGACTTACAATTTATTAAGTTCCCATACTAAATCTTAAAAATAAGAAGATTGATGCAAGATAGATATACAAAGAGACAAAAATACTTAAAAAGTATAAGATAGAAAATGTACACTTAATTTTTACCCTTGTTTACCTACAGGAAAAGGAAAGCTTTTACAATATAAAGAAAACATTTTAGCAAACATTGTTTTAAAAACAGAAAACGTAAAGATCATGTCAAGGTATTTTGCAGACTATAAACACTTTATTTGTGCATTGTTTTCAATACAGAATATGGTTTGTGTGTAAAAAGTTAATTGGAAAAAGTTACATTTTGGGGTCTTTTACCTTTAACCCCAAAAAGAGCAGACGAGACGGGTTTGCCAAAACTTTGCCAAAAATTTCATCAAAATTTGTTGTGAATATTTGATAAAAGTAACCACTTTACCACCAAGTACAAAGCAACAATTGCACAATTCTTGTTTAAAATTTGAAATTTTTAGTCTTTTTTTACCAATGTAGTATTTTGGTTTGTAATGTTTTCCAGTGTTTTATTTATTTGTTGTGATTTTACACTCTTCTTGCGTAAATTGTGATGTATTATAAACAAATTAATTTGAATTGTTTGCTGTGAGTTACATGTGTACCTACGAGTTAAATTTCTGACAAACTGTTAATATTGTTGTATACAGATAGATGCCATGATTGTGACGTCATTAGTAAAGCTTTATATAATAACAATTTCATTTCTTTAAATATTTTCAAACGGCTTCCAAACATAACAACATATTTACATAAAAAATCAAAGAGCAGAACTAAACAAATAGTGAGAGGGCGGTGTCAAAAGATTCTGAAGTCTGCAACCAACATTTACTCACCGAGAAACGAGCATGTCACACAACTTGATTCCCAATCAAGAAGAAGTTCAGAGTAGAATGATCAACACAAACATGCCGGAATTGTGTGGTTGTCCTTTTACTTCGTGAACCAACACGGTCTACCATATTGTAGAATCACCCCTTTCTAACTTCACAAAATGGCAGACTGTGTTAGTTCACAAAGTAAAAGGAAAACCAAACAATTTGGCGGCATATTTGTGTGGATTCATTACACTCTACTGTTAAAACATCTTTTTAAAACCAAATCAATTTCAATTAATTTCTTAGCAAATGCTTTTATAGCCCAAATCGAGCTCTGCAGTACCAACGGGATTGCACAAACAGACCCCTTGCATAGGCTGCCATCGCTGTGGTCGAACAAAGGAAAAGTTCCGCACATATGCACCATGCACAACTCTCAGCCAATTGACCGTATTGAATAACCCCTTTGCTGCTAGGAAAGTAGCCATATTGTAGGACAGACGGTATGCCCATCTAAAAGCGTGCATCAATGAAGCTCTCGGCACGCAGCATTCCTGGTTGATTTCTATGACACATGCACGTACAAAGACACGCACACGCTCACGGAGGCCATGTTGTGGGCAGGTGTTTGAATGGTACGGTACGGTCATACTCGATATGGTCTACGTTAGGTTTTCCTTTTACCTTATTGGGGCGCTGTTTGAGCATGTGTCGTAATCTACAAGGTATCTATCACAATGGTATACAAAATGATCTCCACAAAGAGACTTTCCCTCTGAAACAATTTATAACAGTAATATGTGACAATAAAAAAAATACAAATTTTGACAATTTACTTAATTTCTGGCATTAAATTTTGAAATTTCATGTCAGTGGATAAAGAAAATTTAATCTAATAATCCTATTTGGATCATTCTTTCTTATTCTTACCAATCTTGCAGTACAGATAAATATAAGTGATTTCATTTAAATATTATACATAAGTTTCTTTATCAAAATATACGACAGAAATGTTACAATTGGCAGGTGCAGCGGAGTTGTTGGTCAGTGCTGCTTGTTGCGAAAGTGTAACGTAAGATCGCCTCCGCTCTTCCAGATGAAGTGCTTGACAGTTCTCAGGTCCATGTTGGCATCTAGAACCTGGGAAAAAGAGAAATATTAATTGGAACTATTAAATACACCTTTCTTGATTAACAGACTGCGTAAGTTTGTAATAAGGGATATGAGCAAAACAAAGCTCGTTGCTCCAACTGCTCATTGTACCGTTTATTAGACAGCTGCTGGTATCGCTGTGTACTTATCCTTCTTTCTGGGCCCATTAAAAAAGCCTGTAAGCACAAAAATTTGCTAAGCATTAAATTTCTTCCTTCCTGTAGGGATCCGCCAAGTGCGCCCTCATTGTTTGACTTGAATAAAGTTTACTTTTGGGGATGTCACATGACATTCACTCTCTTTTTCTATAGCTTCGACTTGGAAGAGCAACTAATTTATTTGGTCTGTGATTCTCTCTATTTTTATAGGGAGCATGGCTCTGGCCATGCTCCAAAAATCTATTTATATGGGATCAATAGAGTTGTAGAGATATTTGTGAGTATTATTTTGTGTTTTTACCCTCATTAATGCCCAAATTATTGTGAATTTGTAGCTCTCTATTTGGATCGTTTTATTTGTAAAACTATGTGTAGTGTGTATGCCAGGCAGCACTGTCACACACGTGCGTCCGTTAGCCTCTGTGTGTGCTGACCTTTTTGTGAACTTTCACTGTGCACTGTGTAATGTTATGTAATGTATATACTGTAGTGTTATAACTTTTTGTGTTGTTTGCTATGGGTTACCATTAAAGCCTGTACAGGAGAAGTTTATTTAATATATTTTACTTAACTCTTATTGTTCATTTATTGTTAATATTGATTGTATTTTGGCGAATGCTCGTCCTTTATTAATTAGAGGACCGGCTCTCCTTACCGTGTCTCTACATTGATAAAAACAGGATTACCACCCAAATTTCCTTGTGATTTTCAGGATAAGCAAACAACAGATGAGTACCAGTAACAAGCAATATGCAACAAATGGAATTTTGGTTGGTAATCCTGTTTTTATCGAGGACGGAATTTCATGCTAAGCAAATTTTTGTGCTTACAGGCGTTATGAAATTGGGCCCAGGACAACGTTAACATCTGGAGTTGGTATGGAATTTGGAGAGTCGTGAATGGCCAGGGTCAGAAATTGTCCATTAGAGATTTATATAGTGTCTCTGGAGACTCACAGCATATCAAACTGTATCTCTTATCCCTGTTGAATACAGCCCCGGGTTTTTTACCCCAATGGTGATACCCGGCTGTGTCCCTATTCCACAGGGTTCTGGTTGCACGATTCAAGACTACAATCCCAGCCATATCTCGTTGGGCCCCCCTACCCCCCTTCAATGTTGTTTCCAATTGGCAATATTGAGCGGGGGGGGGGGGGGGGGGGGACTGGGGGCGGGGGAGAAATTGTTTATTGTCAATGGGAAGTGGACCAGGGAATGGTTTTATATGATGTTAGGAATGGGTGGCCCAAGCATTTTGGCTGGGATTGTAGCCCAGGGTTTTACCGCTTTCTCCCCTGCTGCTATTCCCAGGGGTATGCCCATTTGCTGGGGCAGATTGGGGACAGATCAGAGACAAAGCAGTCACAGTGTGAAAAGGCCGGCCGCTATTACCCAGGGGTTACCCCGGGGAATAGAGTAGTGTAAAAAGGGCTTATAATTATTGTGACTTACCTGATCCTGGCACAGTAATTCCACCTTATCCTCTGAGATACTTGACAACTCCTCGTCTCCTTCGTAGGGTCCCTTTCCATTCATCGTTGATCCTCCATCAGAACCCATCACTTTCTCATAAACATGCTCTAAGACTTTACGCACCTGTAACATGTCACTGGCAGACAGTCTGTCTCTGTAATAGATAAAATATTTTATAATAAGACTGACTGATAAACCATGGTTGAGAGTCATTGTTGACAACAAAGTTTGAAACTGGTATCCAGATCTTAGGAGGTATGTTGCAAGGATGGCGTTTCCAGCAGTTGTACCCCCCTGGAGTTATAGATTGCTGAGATCTTTTGGAGTGTTGGGGAACAGTATCCCCAGTGCTAAAGAAGTAGATCAGAGAGTACGACTTATTTAATCTGGACAAAAATACTAATTTGGTTTACCAAAAAGTCTGAATTCAGGAAAAAAGTCTGTCATTTTCCATCCCTGATAATATGAAGTTTTAAGACCAGCTTGATGAAACGACAACAAGTGTTGTTTTCTGAATTGATTTAATATGTTTTCAATTAATAAGGAAGTTCAGTATGATTCACAAAAGGACATGTTGAATACATCATCATCCATATTAATTCATTTTGGGAGTTTCTTTTTTGTACAGCCGCTTTGATGCAAAATGGAGATATAACAAAGGAACAACCCAAATGACATCAATGATAGAAGTGTAGCTATTTTATCTAAACCTTCAGGTCGGCATGACATGCCATGACTACAGGCCTAGTAATAATATACATGTGAAAATTAAATTATCCAATGTTATACATAATTTGAACCACCCGCATAACTAATGATTTGCTGCATAGAGGGGGTCGAATGTCAGAATACAAATGACAATTTGTTAAAGTTTTGGTTGGGCTGTATTCATTACAATCTTACAGTTTTTTAAAACTTACTTCTTGAGAGTTTTTGCACCTGAGCTGGAGTGTGGTTGCAAGAAGAAGGAAATCTTGTTGAACTTTGGCTGATTTTTCTGTTGCAAGAAATGGAATAAATAATTAGTAATCAGATGACGTCTGTTTATGCAAAATGTTTTTGAACAGACTTAGGGCCTTGTCACAGGAGGCAACTTTTGCAGGCAACTTGGAAGCAACCAACTGCATTGCATGCTACAGGACCACTTTGGTAGTTAATGAGTCATTTTTCAAACAATGTCTTGGGATCAACAAGAATATTATATGGACATTCAAATGTAAATGGATTCCCTTCCTGGAGCTGGTTGCCTGTAAACTACCTCGTGTGACATGACCCTTACGGCAAATAATTTTTAACACCAAGTACTTGGCCAAAAATACATCATAGCTAACTTGGCCAAACACACATCATGGCACATTTGTGCCACGTGATATTTTTATATTGTTGCTGTTTTAATTTCTACGGTTCATGTATGTTTTTCTGCTATTTATAATAAATGTATTTTAATGTGCAAATCGTGAAAGTAATTTTCATGCTGGGCATGATGAATAAAGAATTGAATTGAATTGAATTGGATTGAATTGAATTGAATTGAATTGAAAAGTCAGAATTGAATTGAATTGAATTTAACTGAATTGAAAAGTCAGAAGTCAGATTTGAGTCCAAGACGTATACATACCTCTACTGTGATATCCACAACCCACTGTGGCACTGTCTCACTCAATAATGATCTCTCAGAATCACCACCTGCGTCTCTACACAAAAATCTGAATAGTGTACGACCTCCGACCTCGCTGAATATGACCGGTGTGTGAGGCGGTACACTGAAATAACTGTTTCCTTTCCTCAGGATAGTCCCTTGGTGTACAGGATCCATTGATAGATTTACATCGTCTGAACTTGTATTATGACCATTGACTGCAAGAAAAATATCATCAAGTAAAGGGTGATTGTTTGTTTTTTGTTAACGTAATGCTGATTTATAGGCAAAACTATCTAGAAAGATACATTCATAAATACCTAAGACAGTTTCGCTATTCCTATTGGTGGAGAGCGCGTCATGTGGGGGTGTTTAAACCTTTGATAATGACCAGTGTTTATAACCGGTTGTGAGCGGATACTCTGCGCTAGTCTTGATGCAAGACGTTTCTTGTTACGGGTGTTGTTACGGGCGATACTGTTATTCCAGTAATAAAAGTTATATGTAAAAATTTCATGCAAAGCAGCTGCCAACATGTGCATCTTGCAATCAGGGATATTTTGTACAACAATCATGGAGATATATATAGAATTACAAGTCAACATAAGAGCAAAAGGTTTCCAAAATCGGGGAGATTGTCGTCAGGGGGAGGGGGGGGGGGTTAAAAGTTATGGTTAGAAACTGAGAAATCATGGCTAAGTGGTTAGACTGCAGGACTTGCAATCACAAGGTTGTGGGTTTGAATCCCCCAGCTAACCGCTGATTTCACAATGACTAGAATAAGTATTGTCGTCTAGTTACTGAATCACAATTTCTTGATATGTGTCATGCATAATCATAGACGTTGAACCAATGTTTGTATGAGAGAGATTGGCTGTTGCCAGCTTGGCGTTCATATCCCTTTGTGTGAGTTTGCCGCATTCTCTTGATGGGAAGATCATTCAAACAAACTAACAAATCACATCCCTGCTTTGAGGTATGACAGTTTAATTTCTTGAGCTCCTCAGCCCTTACCATGTCCATTGATTTCTTCTGGCTCCAGGCTGTGAGTGCGAGGCCAATGTTCCAATAGAGCCTGAAGCAATAACCCACCAAAGTTCACTTAAAAAATAGAACAAAAGAAAGGGAAAAATTAATGGGCTGATGTTCCGACCCTAGCAGAGTCATTCTCAAAGACTAAAATTACAAAACAACACATAAAAAGGTATACTGGTTAGCCCTGGTGGGCTAAAGGGAAGGTACGCTATTGGTAACTGTCAAAGACCAGTGTTCTCACTTGGTGTATCTCAACATATGAATAAAATAACAAACCTGTGAAATTGGTCATCGGAGTTGGGAGAAAAATATGAAAGAAAAAACACCCTTGTTGGACGAATTTGTGTGCTTTCAGATAGGAATAAAAAACTTCTAGCTAGAAGTCTTTTATTATTTTAGTGAGAAATTACCTCTATTTCAAAATCTATGCTACTTCAGAGGGAGCCGTTTCTCACAATGTTTTATATTATCAACAGCTCTCCAATGTTCGTAACCAAGTAAGTTTTTAAGCTAATATTTGTTTTGAGTAATAAACCAAACGTGTACCTTCCCTATAACTCTTGCTATACACTACAGTGACGTCATGGACATGAAAGTTCATTTCTGGGGTAAACAATTTTAAAAGCTTCATAACTCAAACTTTTCCTGCAAGAAGCCTCTAATTTCAACAGATTCACATTCTATGGCAGCATACAATTGCGCCTAGTTTCAGACGTCATATATTTCTAATATCTAGAACTCTGTATCTGTGTACAGCACAAAGGAAAGAGTCATATATAGGGCTAGTATATTTGTTATTTGCTGTAACTTTTTAATGGATTTTTGTTATTTGCTGTAACTTTTTTATGGATTTTTGATTAATTACGCATTTGATTGTTTTCGTATGGATTAAGTTTCATAATTTTAATTTTTTTTACAGGAATTGTGTTAAATTGTCATGCGCTCTCGAACAGGCTGGTCCTGGAGAGAGCGCAATAATAATTTCAAAAAATTATTATTATAGTATACTGGTGTAGTAAAAGCAGTCAAGTGGAAAGAAATTACCTTTTGTTTCTGGTCCATCCACTGGCCCCAGACCGACATCTTTGGACGATACCCATGCAGCAAAGCAGTCACTCTCATCAACATGTATACACAACATCTGTTCAATAAAAAATTTAAAAAGAGTTAATGGCCCGAGGTTTCAACCAAGCTGTCTAGCCCTATGTTGGCTATAGAACTTTATCATGGTGCAGCCATCTTCATTCTCCCACATTGATGACAATGTAATCAAACCAAAGTACAAAATAGTCTGGTTCCTATTTGCTTAATGATTATTAGCATTTGTTAATGTTATTCGATACTAGGAACATCACCAAGATGGAGGCAGCACGATTAAGGTCTATTACCACTTACCAGTCAGTTTTGGTTCATCACTTGTTGTTTAAAATTAACAGCCCCTTACAGTGATAGTTGAAAGGCTTTCCTGAATATACTTTCTGGGCTATTCCTCCCACATCTAAAAAACTGTAACTTCATTCCTTGTCTTCTTTCCACCAGGGTTCTTGGCAAGAATGGTGATTATAATAAATAATAATAATAATAACAATTCTAATGTAGCGCATTTCACAATAACAGTATCAATGCGCTTTACATTAGTGCCCTGGTCATAAGGCCATCGATTTTAATGTTTCTCAGCTCCCTGGGGAGTATACAACCTGGGCAATTGTTTATATCGCTCCAAAGGCTTTTTCATTCACAATATCAACCTCTACCCTCGCAGTTACCATTTATACCCCTGGGTAAAGAGAAGCAATTATAGTAAAGTATCTTGCTCAAGGACACAATTGTGTCCTTGTGGACACAATTGTGGACACAATTGTGTCCACAATTGTGTCCTTGTCATGACACTTGTGCACAAGTGTCATGACCGTGATTCGAACCCACACTCATTATGTTCTCTTCTGAGAGTCCTTGGCTTCACAACCAAAAACAATAGATAAATAATCGCTTCTCTTCTCATACTTACTCCTATTTTAAGGTCAACTGAGAACCAGTGAGGGACGTGAACCATCTGGTGTTTGTTCTTAATAACGACCTCCATGTCAACAGGTCCCAAATCTTCAACTTTCTTTGCCTGAATGAGAAAGTCAAATTACTCATTAGAGAGGTTTTGCAGAGTCACCGATACTCTTAAGTGAATGGATACGTCATAATACGTCATCACTTTTTGAGGTCCATGTGACGTATAACCGTTGTACACAAGTTAGAATAGTCGCTCAAAACGGGAATCTGTCGCCATACAAGTAAGTAAACAACGAGTATATTTTGTTCATGTTTTTGTAGCGGATTGTCATTTTTTAATGCACCAGGTTTTCACCATGTCTATTAAATGTATCATACATGGATGTAGTTGGACATTTGTTAACCACCACGCTTCAGAAAAAGAGAAATGAACTTAAAAGTTAGGCGACGGATGTTAGTTTAGCCTGTGGAGTTTTTATGTACTGTACATTTGGTTAATAGCGCCCTCTTGAGCCTCAAGTTGAGGGTATTCGTTAGAATTTTGCGAAACAAAACTACACAGCCCACTTGACGCAAACGCATACGGTCCGATATATGTATGCATATTCGTATCCATGACTCTGCGAAACCTCTCTATTAATCCTTTAGTACCACTACAGTGTCAGGTGTTGTCTAGCCAACACAGTTGAAATGAAAACCCTGCTAAATGCAATGGATGATTCTGTTGCAATGTGAAGTGAACTGGTTTACAACAGCCTTGTCAGCAGTATTGGAAGTTTGCTGGGGACCAGTGGGGACTGGGATCGAACATTGCCATGTACGTATGTTTAATGCTGCTAAATGCTGCAAAGACTTGAACTGGTCTACGCCAGCATTGGTACTGGGCATTTAACCCTACTGGGAACACCAATTTCACGTTGACATATCAAGGCTATGTAAAAGCCCTGCTTAATGCAGCACAGTGCAACAGAGGGTGTGATTTGACGATTTTGAGTTGACTGGTAAATGCAACAATATCCAACAACTTTCGCCATTTGGCACATTTTGTTGTACTTGGCAGGGATAGGGTTAAACAAAATTGAGATCCCAATTGTAAGAAATACTTACTGTGAGTACATCATATAGGGCCACATTACTCTCTGTATCTTTAGTTATGATGTGTCTCTTGTCATTCAAGATGTGATATTGGACTATGCTTGGTCCACCTACAACAAATACAAATAACAAAATAATATTATCTCTTCTCTATCAACTTGATTATAAGTCATAGCTACTTTTACGGACTAGTTTATGGCCACATGTTTGAACATGTCCAGGGGTGAATTTCACAAAGAGTTAAGACTAGTCTTATCTCGAGTATGGACAAGACTAGTCCTATCTCTTTGTAAAATCGACCCCTGGCTTCCACTGTTTAGTGCGATCTTATTAATGTAAAGCCTGATGCCTGTTTTGTATCTCTGTGTTTATGTTCGGAAATAAAAAGCTGAGTCACAACGCAGCGTGGAAAAAGCGGAGATATAAAAAGTAATAATAATAATAATAACTTTCGATTTATATAGCGCCTAATGCCTAACACTTAATTCTCTAAGCGCTTTACATCAGTGCCCTGGTCATAGGGCCAATAACATCCCTTTTTAATGTTTCTCAGCTCCCTTGGGAGTATACAACCTGGGCAACAGTTTATATCGCTCCAAAGGCTTTTTCATTCACAATATCAACCTCTACCCTCGCAGGTACCCATTTATTCCCCTGGGTGAAGAGAAGCAATTATAGTAAAGTATCTTGCTCAAGGACACAAGTGTCACGACCGGGATTCGAACCCACACTCCGGTGAAAACGCACCAGAACTTGAATTCGATGCTCTTAACCACTCGGCCATGACACTCTAATGCAGAACAGGAAATAAAAACCTTGGAAATCCGCAGTAACACATACATTTCAAATGCCTGCATACTTGACTGCAGTTCTGATGATCTGATTAGCAGAGTGTGAGTTTGAGTCCTGGTCTTGATGCTAGTGTTATTAAAGGCAGTGGACACTATTGATAATTGTCAAAGACTAGCCTTCACAGTTGGTGTGTCTCAACATATGCACAAAATAACAAACCTGTGAAAGATTGAGCTCAATCGGTTGTCGAAGTTGCGAGATAATAATGAAAGAAAAAAATACCCTTGTCACACGAAGTTGTGTGCGTTTAGATGGTTGATTTCGAGACCTCAAGTTCTAAATCTGAGGTCTCGAAATCAAATTCGTGGAATATTACGTCTTTCTCTAAAACTATGGCACTTCAGAGAGAGCCGTTTCTCACAATGTTTTATACCGTCAACCTCTCCCCATTACTTGTCACCAAGTAAGGTTTAATGCCAATAATTATTTTGAGTATTACCAATAGTGTCCACTGCCTTTAAGAAAGACAGTTGACCAAAGTTGTTTTGTATTCTGTAAAGTTGTTGGTACCGTGATTTTTGCGATGCAAGTTAAAGAACCCAGTTCTGGGTTATTGATTCCAGAATCAAGATAGATTCTCTAGGTCTTGATGACCAAGTCCCATTCTTACCTTTGACTGTGTATTCTGGTGTTTTGATGAATGGTTCACATGGTGCGTTGTCGTATTCCCCTGAGTTCCTGTGATTCTCACCTGTTAATGACTGATTGTAAAATAAGCAAATAATTAAAGGTAGGGTCATAGATTGGATTTTTGTAAACGAAAGGAACTTGTCACACAAGGCAACTTTTACAGGCAACTTAAAGTATTTGGGTACTTTTTCTAACATAAAACACAATGTCCACAGATTGACATTAAACTTACACAGTTTGAAGGTAATAATAATACAAAGCTTCCCTTAAAATATTAGTTGCTGAGGTGCTGTAGTTTTTGAGAAATAATTAAAAAAAAAAAGGCATGAAAATTCGAAAGCTAAAATAATTTTCGTCTCATGATCAGTGAGAAGAACATTATTTTCATTACATTGTTTTACTCATTTCTCAAAAACTACAGCTCCTCAGCAACTAATATTTTCAGGGAAGCTTTATACTATCATTATCTTCAGACTGTGTAAGTTAAGTGTAAATCTGTAGACATTATGTTTTTCGTTCTACAAAAAGTATATAGACCCTTTAAAGGCCAACTAACTACAGTGCATGCTAAGGGACCACTTAGCACATGGGTCATTTTCCAAACATTGTCTTATGATAAATGCGAGCATTCAAATGTGAATGAATTCTCTTCTTGGAGATCTCTAGAACTGGTTGCCTGTAAGTGTAAGTGTATTAATGCATTAATTGGATACAACACAACTTTTTACTGAGTATTGGACAAGGGGAGGCATAAACATTTATGGTTGAACTTACCCATTTGTTGATGTCTGAGCGAGTTGTTGCTACCCAGAGAGATTTCTGATCTGGTGTGATTTCTATTCTTAGAATGGGGGCATGTTCCTCACAGATGAGTACACTGCCTTCTGGATACCTACAATAACAAAGAAATGGCACGCTCTTGTCAAAATGAATACATGGAAGATATTGTATGTTGTCTTTCCACTGACTGCTTCATCAGGTACATCAAGATTGTTGTTGTTTGCACGCTGTCTTGTTAGTCTCTGGCTGTCCACAGGCTGATAACTAGAAGCCTTGGCTATCAAATAAGCCTCAGTACTGTTGCCTTTCTTTGCTTTTTCAATCCTATATTAACTCAGCAAACTTTGTTAATTAGTACCTTGTATATTGAACCACTTTGTTTATGACATTCGGGAATAAATGTAAATTGAATTGAAAATCCACATGTTATTAATGTACCAACTTCCATCTGAGAGAAGTTCAAAGAAACACTTTCATTTCTTTCTATTCAATCTGATTACTACAAGCCTCGATTTATCAAATCAGCCTTCATACTGTCTCCATTTGTCTGCTTGTCTGGTCTCTGTCTGCCTGGTGGTAAAACATCGCACTCTAGAATGGCAATGATCGTGGGTTTGAATCCTTCAGAAGTAACATCCATATGATTTGTTTTCACAGGACTCTGGAAAGTACTGAGTATACTGTGCTACCACATCGGTGTATTGATGACATCAAATAATCTTGATGCAAATTAAACATCTATTAAACACAAATTCTGTACCATTACTGACCTTAAATCAGTTTCAAAAAGCCTGCAATCTCTTCCTCCAGAGTAGAAGTGAGTAAATGATGCATTTGCTCGTAGTGCCCAGACACCATCTTCGTGCATTCTAAATGTTGCAGTACAACGCTGTTGGCCAAGCGACCACAGCCGTATCGTCCCATCGGAACTACCAGACAGACACTTTGAAAATACATAAAAACAAAATATTTTTACGATTTTTTTTATAAAGTCTCTTCTTGGAAAAATTGTTGTGTCAGTGCCCAAACCGTTTATACTCCTAAAATAGCACTTTTGTTACAGGCGAGTTTGAAATATTGTCATAATCTTGTCTCTCGCTTAAAACAGCTTGCATATACACAAAAAAAGTATGCATGCAAAGGTGTGCTTTAAACAGAGCATTTTTGTGCAAGATACGTTTATGTTTTGCACTTGCACAACAAAATTTGGTTCTGTAAAAAATCACAAGTAGAATGCGTCTCATCGTTCTGAAATTTTAAGAAATCTGGACAAATTACAGGGCCGAGTTCTAATTCTGAAGAATTGATGCTACATACCTGGGTCGCGTCTTTGTTAACTAGCAGGGATTTGACGTTGTCTGTGTGGCCCTTCAATTTCATCACTTTGGCACATGTTCTTGGATCCCAAACTCGCAGGACCTATACGCAGTTTGGGAAAGAATTATATGAGATGATTTAAAAGGAATTAAAAAGTCTTTAGATAACACTGTTTACAGCACTGAACACAAGTATATTATTTCTTTAACCTTGACAAAATAATAATAATAATAGTCTTATAACACGCATGTATCTACCAATAAGGTACTCAAGGTGCTTGAGCAGAAAAAACCATTCTAAGACAAGTTTCAGTACAGTGTTCTTAACCCCTTCGCCTAAACATGCCATGACATAATATTTCGGGGGCTAATCGTCCTTACTCGCAGCTAGAGCTGAATTGCGATAGACGCGGCTACAACGTGTTCGAGAAGCAGGCATGCAAGGGCGCATTCAGCTGCCAGCCACATCAACCCATTATGACCACGGAGGACAGCCAAGATCGAAAGTGTTTGATTTTTGCCTGAAGGAGGAAAACCGGATAGTCTGGAAAACCCTTGTGGCACAGCAGAGAACCAACGCACAACTCAACTCACATATGGCCCCAACCGGGAATCGAACCGGGGTCACCTTGGTGAGAGGCGAGCGCTTTACGCACAAGCCAACCGTGCCACCCACATGAACTTCCAAAAGCCACCATACCAATTCTATGCTACAAGAGTGTTTCTTTTTCCTTTAAAGCCATTATACACTTTCGGTAAACAGTATTGTCCAAGTCCCACACTTCGTGTATCACAACTTATACATAAAATAACAAACCTGTGAAAATTTAGGCTCAATCGGTCATCGGAGTCAGGAGAAAATAACGGGAAAACCCACTCTTGTTTCCGCATATCGCCGTGTCATGACATGTGTTTAAAATAAATCCGTAAATCTCGCTATCGAGAATTGATATTGTTTTAATGTTTTTTTAAAAAGTAAAGCATTTCATGAAATAATATTTCAAGAGAAGTCTTTCACCATTACCTTCTGTAAACCCTGTAAGTTATTTGTAAATCTGTGAACTTTTTTTCTTTCTTTTCAGTACCAAAAGTGTATAATGGCTTTAATTGTTTTCTTGTTTTCAAATTCGAAGACCAATTAGGCCCACCTTTTCACAGGTTTTTATCAAATGCATATGTCACGATTTACCAAGTGAGGATGCAGGTCTTTGAAAATTACCCTGCCTTTAAATTCCCAAAACTTACCTTTTCTGTGGATCCAGAGATAACGACTGACCCTGATTGGTTCATTGCAAGACTATAAATAGAATCCTTCTGACCATTTAGTGAAGAGGCTGTAAACAATGGATACATTTGTGAATGTGTGTGCACTACTCACTCATTTAAGCACAAAAGGGCTTTAGACATAAGTCAAACCACCCTTGGATTCTCTACATCTCAATCCACAAAGATTGGTGAGGTTTTAAGATTATTATTACTTTTGATTATTCAAGAGAAATAGTTGATAAAAGAGAAGGTCAGAAACGGTCCTTTAAAACCTGGACCTCGCAAGGTTTTTAAAAAAGACCTTTTCTTCAATTCTCTTTTATTCACATTCACAAAT
The DNA here is from genome assembly GCF_902459465.1 of Asterias rubens. Lineage (NCBI taxonomy): Eukaryota > Metazoa > Echinodermata > Asteroidea > Forcipulatida > Asteriidae > Asterias > Asterias rubens. The sequence goes on from NC_047077.1 coordinate 6,539,503, forward strand.
GCTCTTTTTATTAAACATCATAATAATGTTGGAAAAACTGTAAGACTTCTTTGTAATTTCCTGTCACATCCTCGGGCTCCACTACCTGAAGGGTCAAACTGCCGAAGGCCACATGATCCTGTCTTGACCAATCGGAATGAACTAACTCCAGGGTGGAGGTCAGTAATTATGATAAAGAACCTTGCTCAAGGAAAAAAACAAACCCACATTCTCTAAACTGCTTTAGACCACTCGAGCATGGCATAATAATAATTACCCAGCATTTATAAAGGCACAATGAATCTGATGTTAAACCATTCAAAGGCGCCGGTTAAGATGGAAAAGAGGGAATTCTCAAGTGGTAGGGAAAGCAAGTGTAAACAGGTGTGTCTTCAGTTGCTGCTGAAAAATGGAGATGTTGTGTATTTCCCTGAGGTTTTCAGGAGCTGTACTGGAAAAACCACTGTCCCCGTAGCTGGCTAAATGAGTCAGAAATCATTTCACAGATGAAACACAAATTACTTACTTGTGACAGTGTTGTTAGTTGCTGTTAATGCCGTCAATGTCCTCACGTCCCATAAGAATATCTGTTTGTCTAAACCAGCAGATGCTACATGCTCACGGTCTTTGGCATACGCTAATGCTTTCACATAATCCTGTAAGCAATGCAAGCAGAAATATTAACATTTAAGTCACTATAAATCACTCCATTTAAATTTACTACCTGAGTTGTGAAGCAGACAAAACAGTCGCAGACAGTGTTAAAGTTCTAAACTTGAGGTCTCAAAATCAAATTCGTGGAAAATTACTTCTTTCTCAAAAACTATGGCACTTTAGAGGGAGCCATTTCTTACAATGTTTTATACCATCAACCTCTCCCCATTACTCGTGATCAAGAAAGGTTTTACGCTAATAATTATTTTGAGTAATTACCAATAGTGTCCACTGCCTTTAATGTTTTATTGGTTTACACAGCATCCAACAGCACAATTAGCATCAATAACATGGTGAATAGGAAACAAAAAGAAATGTATTGACCCATTTCACCTGACGTCATCATCAGAATAATCTTGGATGCGCCATTTTGGTGGTCAATGTCAACGTGTGTTATTCAGTGAAGTGCGCATTTTTAGGTGACGCGGCGTTTACACGTAAGCCTATTGACCACCAACATGGTGAGCGTGGCATCAGCCGCCGCGCGTGACGCACGTGTAAGGGGTCAATAGCTTCAGAAGGGGGAGGAAAGCCCATGCAATCAGGTAGGGACTGAAAACCTAATCCACATGCAAGGCTCCAGTCTGAGGTTGGATTCGAATCAGGTCCACAGAGGTGAAATGCAAGGAAAGAAAACCACAGAGCCAACCTGATCCCCATATACATGTAACTATAAAGGGCAAGTCACACTGTAGTGATAACGAAAATGATAACGATCACGACGCAAAAAGAACGCATTATATTGGTTGAATTGCTCCACGCAGAATACACACACGCTCATTTAACCAATAGAATGTGTTCTCTTTGCATTGTGATGTTATCATTTTCGTTATTGCTGCAGTGTAGCTTGGCCTTAAACCAGGGAAAGATTGCATTAAATCCATTATGTGAGTCAAGAGAAGATCTAACAACAACCACCAACTCCGAGGTCATGTGGTTAGACTGCAGGACTTGCAATCACAAGGTTGTGGGTTCGAATCCCCCAGCTAACCGCTGATTTCACAATGACTACAATAAATGTTGTCGTCTAGTTACTGAATCACAACTTCTTGATTTGTGCAATTTATAATCATAGACGTTACAATTGTTTGAATGAGAGAGATTTGCTGATGCCAGCTTGGTGTTTATATCCCTTTGTGAGAGTTTGCCGCGTTCTCTTTATGGGAAGATCATTCAAACAAACAACAAACAAGCTCACCTTGTGCGTTCTTAGTGTTGACATACAAAAACCTTTGTGTGCGTTCCAAACTTTGACCGTTGTGTCTGATGAGGCAGATATTACTGTAAACAAAAGTAAAAGGTAAAATATAAACATTTATGAATGTTCTCCATCATCCACATATTAGAGTAATTGTTTATTTATTCATTTTTGTTGTGAAGCCAAGGACTCTCAGAAAAGTGAACTCAATCAGTGTATTAGCCAATAACCCAATTAAGAGAAGACAAGGAAGGACGTTTCAGTTTTAGATGTGGGAAGAAAACCCTGGAAAAGTATTTCTTGGAAAATAGTCCATATTCCTTAAATACAAGACGTTTAAAGCCATTGGACACTTTCGGAACAGAATTTTGTTTTAAGTTCACAGATTTACAAATAACTTACAGGGTTTACAGAAGGGAATGGTGAAAGACTTCTCTTGAAATATTATTCCATAAAATGCTTTACTTTTTGAGAAAACATGAAAACAATATCAATTCACGGTATCGAGAATTACGGATTTAATCTAAACACATGTCATGACACGGCGAAACGTGCGGAAACAAGGGTGGGTTTCCCCGTTATTTTCTCCCGACTCTGATGACCAATTGAGCCTAAATTTTCACAGGTTTGTTATTTTATATGTAAGTTGTGATACACGAAGTGTGGGCCTTGGACAATACTGTTTACCGAAAGTGTCCATTGGCTTTAATGCAATGCACTGAACCACTCAACCATGAACCGGGATTGACTTACATGTTTTCCCGTCACAACAAAGCACTGCATCATTCACCCAGTCAGTATGATGCTCCATAGACTGCTGGTAGGGATCCTGGTACAAAGAAGAAAGAAATAAAGTGGGAAAAAAAACAAATGACTTTTTTTTAACAATGGATGGATCCTGATACCACAAAGAAATAAAGTGGAGAAAACAAACATATTTCATAATGGATAATGAGGGTCTATTTTTCAAATCCAAATAAATGTAGAAAGGGTATAAAGAGCAGGTGAGCATTGGACATGGTTGCCACACTGGGTTTGAAATAAAGCATTACTGATGGGCACGGGATATGGTACAAATCATTTCAAAGTTACGTGGTCAAAAATATTGCTTAGTAGAAACATGTTACCACCAGCCACTTAGTATAATACTTTTTGTGACATGTTTCCTGCTCAACATTCTATCAGAAAAAAATTGCTAAGCATAAAGCTCATCCATGATTTTTACCTTTGGGTTGTTGAGATTCCATATTCTGATGATGGAATCTCGACCAGCAGAGTAAAGCTTGTTGTTTGCGTGGTCAAACTGCAGGGCATTGACCCCTGACCTGTGCTGTCTTTCAACCTCGTCCCGAATCACAAAGGACACCTGTAAAAGTTAAGTAAGATGTTTCATTAAAGGCAGTGGACACTATTTGTTATAACTCAAAATAATTATTAGCATTAAACCTTTCTTGGTGAGGAGTAATGGGGAGAGGTTGATGGTATAAAACTTTATGAGAAACGGATCCCTCTGAAGTGCCATAGTTTTCAAGAAAGAAGTAATTTTCCACGAATTTGATTTTGAGACCTCAGATTTAGAACTTGAGGTCTCAAAATCAACCATCTAAACTCACACAACTTCGTGTGACAAGGGTGTTTTTTCCTTTCATTATTATCTCGCAAACTTGAAGACCTATTGAGCTTAAATTTTCACAGGTTTGTTATTTTTACATATGTTGAGATACACCAACTGTGAAGGCTAGTCTTTTACAATTCCAAATAGTGTCCAGTGTCTTTAAGAATGGGTTGAATAATTGTTGATGTTGAATATTACAAAAGTGGTGGCGCCATACGGAAACTTTTCCACCGATGACGCCATGATTTAATTTGCACAATAGGCATTGTATTCCAAATTGGCTATGCCCAGCAGTACACATCCAGCATGTCCAGGAAGTAATTTGGTGGAGGTTAAAAAATTGAACTCAAGAAGATATATCTCTTGAAAATGTTAATTATTTCAACATCCAAAACATCAACACGCGACTTGAAAATAGAGTATAGGTATTGCTTCTGTTTCAGCACAAAAGAATCAGCATTGCGATTCTGCTGCAGGAAAAGTTTCCGTATCCTGCGTATGGCGCCACCACTTTTTTATTCGATATGAAATAAATAGTATCTAATTCTAATTTACCTCGATGAGATATTTCTTTTTGTGAAAATGAGTGAAAAAGTGGTGGCGCCATACGGAAAGTTATCCCTGCTGCGTATTGGGTTAGCGAAGCTGACATGTCTTGTCTACCCATCCCATACTAACTTAGTGAGTCTAACCCTTCTGTTTTTCTACTTAAGCTTGACTGTCGGAAATACACGGGTTAGTGTTAAGGATCAACGGTAAATTAAACATAACGTTGAACGCTAATAAACGACTTTTAATCTTTACGGATCAGCCTGCCAGCTTCAAGATCGAGCTCTGGGCTATTGACAATTTAGTTTCTCATAGTTCATAGAATATCCCAAGTGAATTTCTTAATTGTGCCAGTGATTTATCAACAACAAACCTGAACTTTTCTCCGAGCACTGCTCTGTTGCCGATGGTGAACCGCCATGATGATGTTATTGAGTGACGTCATACATCGGAAGGCGAAAAAGGTCTGGCGCATTATGTTTATACACGCAAAGGCGCGGACTTTTGGAGTAGCTGTGTACAGTTTGCCATTTCAATGTGTACGGTACCTGGACGTATCCCATTGCTGTATCATATATGCTTGTTTACAAACAAAACGGAAGCACGAGGTCAACAAGTGTACACTTCAAAGCGAACGCCAGTGGGTACAATTTTACTAGAGGTAAAAAAGTGGACAACTTTTTCTTGGGGGCACTTCTGTTTGCATTTTTCATGGAGGATGGACCCCCACAGCGTCAGAGTAAAAACAAGAAGGCCTGCCCGCGGAGATGACAAATTTAAAAAGTTGTAAAACATCAAAATTATTATCACATTATTTTTAATAATAATAATAAAAATAACCGTATTTATACGCGCCTTTTGCCAAAGGATACAAAGCACTGCAAGGAGTGGGGCAAATTTTTGAGATATAAGACCTAATCCTTAAACATTTAAATTTTCAGTGCCTCTGTTTTATTTTTGGTGCATGAAGTGGATTGGTCCCTGACTGCGGTCCTTTGGATTGACTTTAAATCCCTTCCCATTGAGAGTAAACTGTTTTCTAAATAATCTCCGTTTTTGAGTGTTATAGTTTTTACGCCATTTTAATTTTGATTGTAATGTTTAACTCATATGTTTAATTAATTAATTTTAAGTAACTGTTCTCACCCTTATATGAGTGTAGAGTACTTCTCCCTCTCAGTCTTTCTGTGTAAGATTTAGGCAATTTTAAATAGTAATGTAATGTTTTACTCCACATTATTTTAACTACGTAACTGTTCATGTAATTCTGCTGCTGGCAGCGAATTGAATAGAATTTTAATAAACCATTGAATAAAATAATAATAAATTAAGCACCATGTAATGGTATACAAGGTGCTGTAGCGCAATATGTTGCCAATCCAGCCAGGAAACACCGGGGCGAACCCCTTCTCTTGTCGATATTAAGTGACTGGGTTCTTTTACATGCGTTTACACAACACATCGGACCAAGCCCTGCCCATGGTCCAGCCGTGACAGGGGTCCAGCCATGCCCAGAGGTCCAGTCGTGCCAGGGTTCTACATGCCATGGGGTCCAGCCGTGCCACGGGGGCCTTTCCATGCCCTTGTGGGCCTGGCCCTGCCCACCAGGTGTCCAGTCGTCCCCTAGGCTAAACCGGGCCCAGTCGTGAATAACAGAATCCGACCGTGACAGGGGCCTAGCCTTTTTCCCAGGGTCCAATCGTGCCGGGGGGGCCTAGCCTCGCCCCTGGCCGTGCCCAGGTGTCCAGTGGTCCCCAGAGGCTAAACCGTGCCCAGGGGGAGGGGGGTGGGCGGTCCAGCCGTGCACAGGGGTCCAGCCGTGCCGGGGGGGGGGGGGCAGCCATGCCCTCGGGCATGGCAGTGCCCAGTCGTGCCCAGAAGCTTAACCGTGCCCAGAGGTGCGCGGACCAGCTGTGCCCAGAACCGTGCCTGAGGCCCGAGGCACCCGGGGATGGATACATCAGATACCAGGTTATGGGCAAGTGCCTATATTTAGGGTACGTCGTTGAAATCATGGTGTGCATCACACATAGAACATCGGACGTGGAATAAACGTTTTAAATTAATCATTCATCTTATGCAGATCTTTAGTGAACAAGCATTATTCATAAACGTGTACTCCACGCCGATCTTTGCAAACTACTTGCGCACCGTGACTTCAAACACCCAAATAATTATAGCCTTGCCAAATTTAAAACCCGCTAAAGACTCTTGGTTGGTATCGACGAGCAAGCTATGGGGGTCCAGGGCCGGCCTTGACACGGGTCTAGCTGTGTCCAGGTGTCCAGTCGTGCACAGAGGCTAAACCGTGCCCAAAGGCGCGGCCAAGCCGTGGATGCCCAGGGGTCCAGCCGAGCCCAGCCGTGCCAATACCAGGGGTCCTTCCTTGCCGTGGGGTCCTGCCATGCCCAGGTCCAGCCGTGACAGGGGTTCAGCCATGCCAGGGGTCCAGCCATGCCAGGGGTCCAGCCAGTGCCCAGGGGCCCTGCCAAGGGGTCCAGCCGTGATTGGGGTCAAGCCGTGATAGGGGTCCAACCGTGCAAGGGCCCAGCCATGTCAGGGGGGCCGAGCCATGCCCTCGGGCCTGGCCGTGACCATGTGTCCGTTCGTGCACATAGGCTAAACCGTGCCCAGAGGCGCGGCCCAGCCGTACCCAGGGGCTCGGTCAAGGGGGGCGGAGCCGTGCCAGGGGGGGGGGCTAGCCATTCCCTCTGGCCAGGCTTGGCCGTGCCCCCAGCCAGTCGTGCTCAGAGGCTTAACCGTGCCGAGGGGCGCGGCTCAGTCGTGCCCAGGTTCCAAACCGTTCACGGGAGTCCATCCGAGCCGAGAGGTCCAGTTATGCCCAGGGGTTCCCCCGTGCCCATGGCCTAGGGATCCAGCCTCGCCCTCGGGCCTGGCCGTGCACAGAGACTAACCCGTGCACAGAGAGAGACTTAACCGTGCCCAGCCGTGCTCATGGGTCCGACCGTGTCCGAGGCCCATGGCACCCGGGGATGGAAGCATCAAGTTTCAGATATTTAGGGCAACAGGGTATAATATTTAGGGTACGTCGTTGAAATCATGGTTGAACTATTCATAAACGTTTTCTTCACGCCCGATTACTTACTTACTTAATTACTTTCGCACCATGACTTCAACACCCAAATTTAAAACCCACTAAAGACTCTTGATTTGTATCGACGAAGGCCGGCCCAGCAGTGCCCAGGCCGGGTCGCTTGTTAAATAGAAACAAATAAATAAAATTTGTATCACCAAGCTTATAAAAACATATAAGTTTGTAATGGTTGTATTCTTCACAATTCAATACTTCCCCTTGAAACCCTCGTGGGGCCCAGCAGAGCTCTGTTTACGACGGACTGGCTGGAGCAGAACGGTCGGAAGTCCGGGCACCGGAGAGGAGTCGAACAAAAGGTTACATGAGCCAAGCCTTACTTTTTTATCAAGTTTGGCCATTAAAAATGCAAAAAAGTCACCTCCAAAATTAAAGGTTTTTTAATAAATAATGCTCAAATAAATAACTTGTATAATGGTTGTTTAATCAATAATGATTATTAATATCGTTGTTAATTATGTGTTTGCTGATAACCATTTATGTGTTACATAGTACTAAGACATAATTTATTGCTGAGCAAAAATTGTCCACAGTGACCCCTCCACCCCCCCCTCGTCACTAGTCCGTGCACCCTGATGCCAAGCCCCCCCCCCCCCCGATCATCAATTAAAAGCTATATGCTTCTCATGCTAAAAGTTTCACGGACAACATTTCTGCGACCGAAGAACACTAAACTCCTTCCGTGCACCGGTGAAAGTAGTGCGCCTTTGCTGTGTAAACACTGGAAAACGAAAGACAAACACAATGAAGTTTTCCCAAGTTATTTTATTTGGGTTACTTTTAAGGAAAAAGGTTTTCAAATTTCTTAAAATGTACTTTTTGTTTACATTTTTCAACAAGTAAACGCCACGCGTAGAAATATAATCATGAGTAAACGGTCCACCAAGGCAAATTGTTTGTTTTTATTTTGGTGTAATTAGCACACGTTAGAACGGATGTAACTACCTTGTGACTCCTTCGTATTCCGCTGTCTAAAATTTACGGGAAATTTTCACAATTTTGCCAAATTTTGTCACGCCATGGACTTGAAGCTGACGCCTTAAATTATAAAGACCAAATAGAAACTGTCTGTAGCTGGAACTGGACGAGTAAAAAGGCTAAATTCTGGAGCTGAAAATGTTGCGCCATCTCACCAGTTTGCCCGTGTGCCGTCCGCCAATCGCAGGGGCCGTGCTGTAAGAGCACGACGTTTGAGACGGTCCGTACTATTGCGAGCAAAGTATGTGACTCTTGCTTGACGGCGAATGTTGTACTGAAACTTGCACTCAAATTTTGTGCATCAGGAGAGACAGTTTTTTCTCCAAGCAGAATGAGGAATATTGTCGTCCTTGTTGAGTTCTTGTGTGGAGTTCAAGCCAGACCAGGAGGGGGTGAGTCAATGAGTCAACACGAAAACAAAACACCAATACTCAGTAAGGCAGAAAACTTTCATGAATAATAGAGAAATATTGTTTCCATGTTTTACTGCAAATCTTAGGCGACAAACAATGTTTAGCTCAGTGTTGATTACCCTAGGTTTTTTCCGAAACACATGGAACATTTTTTTTAATGTTGTATTTTATGCATGATATATGAACAGGTTCACAACCAAATTCCTCATAAACTGTAGTTAATGTGTTCATGCTCAAAATTCTGCTCGTGCAAAAACAATACTTGTTTAAGGCAAAATAATTGTTTCTCAAAAATAAAAACACCGATTAACAATTCTCAGTGACGATGAAAATGATTGGTACTCATTTGCAAGGTTTCACAGATGAGTCACTGCATGAAATACCAACTTAAATCTACCTTGGGTCAAATTTGAAAGCAATGCATAATGCAATGAGACAGGTTTAAAAAAAAAATAAACAGACAATTAATAAACGATGATATGTTTTTAAAAGGGAATATAATTCTAAACCTCATTAAAAAATGTGTTGTGAAAATTGTTCTGATCTTTTGATACTAGTACCACAATATATGCTGTGTTTTTTCACGAAATGTGTGTATTTCTATGCTCTTATAAGAATAAAATTGGTCATGTTAAAACTTTAAAAATACATAAACATTGTACTTTTAAAATTCAAACAAAAGTTGTAGCCATTTATATAGCCTGAATTGGAATACGGTAGCCCTACTCAGCTATTGCTGTACTCGCAGTGCACACACCTGTTCACTCACGAACTGGACAATGATGCGGAAAGGTCGTGAACTGTTGTATGCCAACTTAGCTTTCAGCACCAACCATATAGCTCTATGGCACCAACACTTCTCTCAGAACTGATGTCATTCACTGCACCAACAAAATAAATAGTAATACAATTTCCAATGGAGTCGAGAAAAAGAGGAAAACTGCATTGATCTTCAATTCACCTAACAGGATTATAAGGTCTATTGAATTGCATAACTTTAAATGACTGCGATGAGAAAGCTGACTTTGGGACGTTTCATTTGTTTATTATACGCAATGCGATGCAGGGCAAAACTCAACACCAACATTTACTGAACCAAACAATCCACCAAACAAACATTAAATTATAAATACTAGACTTTAAATATTAAAAACATTTTCCTAAGGAAAGTTAACACCTGAAAAAATAGTCTCTTTTTTAAATTAGACTAGAGAAAATAGTAGAAGGAAAATCCCAATTAGCTTGTTGTGATTTTTTCAAGTTCCAGGTAGTATAGAGTGAATGATTGAGATAAAAATTGGATGAACGTGTGGTCTCCTGGAGAGGGAATAAATGTTTGTTAAAAGAGTGGAAACTCAAAGTATTATGAAATAATAGAGTTATGAGGTAAATTAAATTGTAGCATTCTTAGGCTTACAGTTTTTAGTGTATAGCGAATGATTGAGATTTTGATGAACAAGTAGCCTCTTGGAGAGGGAATAAATATTTGGGAAAAGAGTGCATACACAAATTATTAGGAATATAACAACAGAACCAAAAGTATTAGATACAATCATTTTTAGGCTTACAGTTTTTAGTATATTTACTAATAAAAATAATTTCTCTCCTCACACTTCAAACTCTGACATTCAAAGTCTTACTTTGAAGCCTTTGCCCACTCTGTTTACTCTTTTGATGTCCTTATACTCAAGTTCATGCTGCCTTTCGTGGATTCATAAAAACCACATCATCTTTCTTGGTTCTGAGATCATGAATGCGCAGTATCCTTGTTCTGTGATCATGTCTCATGTATTTTTCGCCAAAGGTGATCATTATTTGTGAATCAGGTATTCACCTGTTTGCAATCAGGATGTGATGTAATGAAGTGTTTTCGTACACAATGTTGAGAATGTAATAGTGGAACTATATTGAATTTGTTAATAGATGAAGTATTGTTTGTAATATTTGTATGACGTGGTCCTGCCATCGATGTGATGAGGTTATGAACCAGCTGCCATTTCCTTTGTCTTTTAAAAACAACAAGACGTTCTTCTTGCGTGGATTCTTACACTGACCACTGACATTTCTGCCACCATCTTTTCCCTACTAGAAGAAACTTTGGTGGTCTGCAATTGATGTCTTGAGGTCACGAAGACGCATCTGCCACCCCCCCCCCATCTATCTGCCCTAGGTTGTCTTGATCAGTCTAACATTCTTCTTGTGTGGATTCTTACTTTGAAATTTCTTCATGTATGTGTTTGCCACAATCTAGTCTCTTGTTTGAAGAGAATTACAGCATCCATATATTTTACAAATTCCCATTCAACATAGCCTATAAATATTAAAGTAATTTTAAAAGGTAAGTAAATACATGAATCTGGTGTTTAAAGTAACTTCTACCTTAAAAATATATCTCTTGCTTAGTGTGTTGCAAATGTGAGTTTATATCTTTAAGTAGTTATAATACAAGTTTAAGTAAGTTTTGCAAGTTAGTAAACAAAGGGTGATCTAAAGTGCAATTTAGCTGTCCTTTCTCACATGTGAAATCTTTACCCACAGTTCTCCTTCAAACACTTCTTCTTATTTCTTCATCTTAGAGAAGCTCTCTGTCTTTGACCCTCAATTCCATTTTCTGAGACACACTCCCCATCCCATGACATAATGTTTCTGTCGGGAATAAAACCAACCCAAGGTAAGTGTCTGTTTACAGTGTCAGAAGGATTATTTACAATTTATTATGTATTTAGTGGTGGTTATTATTTCTGTAAGTATGTTAATAAAATGTAGATTGTATATCAGTAAGCATGATAAGTAAGTAAATTATAGTGTATGGTGCAAACTGTTGTTTATTTTGATATTATTGTTTATTGTTATTTTTATTATTATTTTGGGGGACATTTTCCTGTCTCATCTTACATGACTCTTGTCCCATTCATGTGAGGCAGTTTCTTTTGGATGTACTGGCACCTTGGAAATCCTTACTTCTTAAATAGTTTCTCTTTTCTTTCTCTTTCATGACAATCTGACTTGTCAAGGTTGTTCAAGGTAAGTTTCTGTATGTATGGGTGTGTTAATCAAGTGTTAGCAATAGTAACAACTTGTTATGTCTTACTGGTAATAATATATCTTAGATGTGTTCTATGTATAAGTTTAGTGGTTACAATTTTTTTAAGTAGTTAATGATATTATGTAAGCATGGTAAAGTAGTAAACTTGTGTATTATATCGTGCAAATTATTTGGTTTTTATATGTTTTCGCCTTCTTATATGGTGCAAATTATTGGGTTTTTATATGTTTTCACCTACTTATATGGTGCAAATTATTGGGTTTTTATATGTTTTCGCCTTCTTATATGGTGCAAATTATTGGGTTTTTATATGTTTTCCCCTTCTTATATGGTGCAAATTATTGGGTTTGTATATGTTTTCCCCTTCTTATACGGTGCAAATTATTGGGTTTTATATGTTTCCCTTTAAGACGCTTTTCCTGTCTCATTACATGCGTCTCTAGTCCTTAACCTAGGTGATGTACAAGACAGTTTCTTTGGGCTGTCATCTCATCTTGAAAATCCTTTCTTTTGTCTTATCTTATAAAAAATGTCTCTTCTCAAACTATGGACTCTGTATCTCTTTGTCTAAGATGCACTCCCGATGACTATTTGCTTTTGTCAGGGATAACCAATTTTACCAGTGTCAGAAATATTTACAACTTGTTATGTCTTTGGTAATATCCAAGGTGTGCTCGGACTGTAAACAGTAAAATTTAGTGGTTAATATGTGTTGTAAGTAGTTAATAAGGTACAAATATAGCAGTATTGGCATAATGGGTAAGAGTAGTCTATGCCATACAAATTATTGTATAAATATATTTTGTATGGATTTATTATTTTTTCTTTTCTCCCCTCTCCGGACAATTTCCCTTTCACAACCCATGCCTCTTGTCATTAGCTTATCGATGTGAGATAGTTAAGAGACAGTTTCTTCTTATCTCATTTTTCTTATCTTACAAATGTCTCTTCTCTGTCTATAGATAGATAAGAGACATTATTAGATAAGAAAAATATGGACTTTGGATCTTTTTTTTAAATGAGACAGTTCCCATCCCATAATATTTTTCTTATCATGGATAACAAAATTAAGGTAAGTTTTTGTACATGCATATTGTCTCACATAATGGTAATTTTGTAGGTGTATTGTATAGTAAACACAAGTTCAATTGTTAATTGTGTAAGTATTTAAAGTAAAAGTTTTTCATTAACAAGTATGCTAATTGAATAAGTGTAGTCTATGGTGCAAATTATTTGTTTTTTACTTTATTGTTTTAATATAATTATGATACACTTTCTCTTTCTTCTGTCTCTTGTCCCTAACGGTCGGTGTAAGACACTTGAGTTGTCATCTCACTATACCCTCTGCTAAATATTCTACATCTATTTTCATAGTTTCCTTATGATGTAAACAAAAGCTTTTGCTCTCTGTGACGCCCATATACACTCCCTATTTTCCAGGTTTCTATTATAAGTCCCCATTGGTAGAAACAAGTACCTGCCCCACAAAGGTAGCATGTGTGCACGGTCAGCTGCCAAATTCATTGAATATCAACTCCGAGTATCTTTCTCTCTGATGATACTACTGAGTGGGGTACATTGTGTAAAGGTCATAAATATAGTAATTGTGTAGACAATGTATTGTTGAGGTTAGTATTTGGAAGATATAAAGATGTCTTATGTACATCGTGAAACTTGTATTTACCTTCTACTTGTACTTTATAATCAAGTGAGGTTTGCGGTGACACGTGCATAAATCTCTGTGAGTATTGGTGGTGGTTCTTAGAAGAACCGCGGTTAGACAACTCGACGTTTCGATCAGTTGTTCTGATCGTCTTCATATTTTCAATATGATGTATCAATTACCGCTCTGTAACTTCAAGACGTATCTATTGTGATGTCAAGTCCTAAAGCACACACTCTCCTGTGCTTGTAAAACCCATCTTGATGGATGAGAATTAGGAAAGAAAACAGATGGTGCACAATCTATTTTCTGCCTCAATTCAGATTCCCTCATCTGCTGCAAACCCATTTCTTAAATTCATTTCAAAATCTTTGGCCTTGTCATGAATCAGGTAAGTGCGGTGTGCAAAAAGGAATAACGGATTCGATTCTGTACATAATGGATGATACGCTTTAGTAACTGAAATGGAGGATAAAATAAAACAATTGAGACATGTTCGTGTCAAGAAAAGGACAAATGTTGGGAGATTCTTGGAAACGACAAGGGTAAAGGACAGCGATACACTCAGCCATGACCACTACTTTGGAAGAGACCCTCATTGCAATGATTTCTTTTCAAAGTTAATTAGAGTCATAAATCATTCAATGTATGGATGTAACTAAATAAGTTCGCAAGTAATTAGTTAGTTGTTTAACAGTAAATTAGGTAAATAAATGAGGAGTGAATTAAAGAGCATGTGAATTAATGGATGTGAGATAGATGCATGGGTTGCTGAACATAAAATGGAACTTGAGTAAAAAGTAGCCTTAGTTGATTAATTTGACTAAATAAATTTAAATAAAATCTAGGTAAATAAAAAGATGTCCACCAAACACAAAACTCCACAACAAACATTCATGCAAGTAACAACAGCAAACGCATCGCATTGCTAACGCGAAAACACAGCTGCGGACAATATGAAGCCCTCGCGTGCTCAAATATGGAAACTGAACTGAGGTTGTCATTTCTTAATGATGCACCATAAATATTAAGTGACTCAGGGTACTGATAAAAATGTCGGAAATCTTCAGGCTTTGACACCACGCCCACCAAGACACCTCCAACAGTGTCGAATCGACCACGCCTATGTCATGAGTTTTTGTCACGCCCTTCAAAGTTTACAAAGAAAACATCAATGTGAATAATGTCAATTAACCAGGCCCATCAATGTTAACCAAGAAGTTGTCAATGTGAATGCGTCAATCAACCACGCCCATCAATGTAACCAAGAAGTTGTCAAGTGAATGCATCAATTAACCACGCCCACCAAAGACAACCAAAAAATCCACAATGCGGTTGTTTACCACGCCCAGAAAGGGTCATGTGAATGCATCTTTAACCACACCCTGAACAGAAAGGAAAGCCTGCAAACATTAATGAGACTTTATCATTGCTTATCTAACTTTTCAGTAAAGTAAAAACAGACTGGAGTGCGTTTTGGCGACCCCAACCGAAAACTGTTTCGGTTGTTGGTCGTTGGTTCTGCTGTTCAGACTGAACGATAACCGAGTTGTGAGCTCGGTTACCGTATTGGTTATGACGTCAGAAACAGTTTTTGGTTGGGGTCGCCAAAACGCACTCCTGAACAAAAGTAATATTGCTTGTGTGTCAAACCATGGTCAAACTATAGCAATTCGTGTATTGTTTTACTCTTGTTTTTAAGTTGGTGTCAGTATATTACTTAAATTGGTATAAACTTTCGTAATACAGTCTCTAAGGTCCTGTTCAAATCTCTAATGAAATTAATATATTAATGTTGCTGCAGGCAATGAGGAAATTATGTGTATGTTTTCAACTCTTCAGAGCCATCATGAGATCATCGCTTTCGCAATGTTTGTTATCGACACAGAACGTAGCGTTGAGGGCGCACCTGTCACCTGGAAACAGCTTTGTCAAAAGGAGAAAACATTTGTATGTATACAAATAATGAACAACTTATAGGAAGTGAAAAAGAGCGATTTGAACATTGAGGACAGTTGAAACTGTAATCGCAGCAAATATCTTCCATCCCGCTAAGAAGATTTTTAACTCTGGCTTAGGTTATACCCAATCACATCATACAACACCAAAAACAATTTACACGCATACAAAACACTTAATTTATCAAATTCTTCATTTTTGTTCAAACAAACTGATAATTAAAACATGTATGAAGTGATGGTTGAGAATGTTAATGGGCCGTGTAAACAGTATAATTTTTTGGTTAAAAAAACCCCAGTAAAATAGGCCTATTATGTATTTCATAAACGAACTCATAAGTAAGTTTATACAAAAAATCTTTGAAAGTACCATTTTTACCAAAGGGTATCTGGAATAGTGCAAGGTTCTGGGATGGTCTCTGTGGTGCCGAAACATTGGGTTAGTAATAGATCTTCAAAGCTTATTTGCTCTTTAATCTACCGACCTGAGGATAAGACGAGAAAGGCTGTCAGGTTGGTGTAGCGGTCTTTCCTTGCGTTCCCCTTTAGGACCCTGGTTCAAACCACGCCAGAGGCACTACGTGGGTTAGGTTTTCAGTCCCTACTTCATGACTACTTGTGTTTTCTATGGGCTCATTCCCTGGGGTTTTCTTCCTACATCTTAAACTGAAACTTCATTCCTTGTCATCTTTCCATTGGGTGTTTGGCTATCTACATGGATTGAATCTGCTTTTCTGAGAATCCTTAGCTTTAAAACAATTAAAACTGTAAAATTAATGGAACGTCTTAGGAATTGATGGAAACTTCTTCATCTGCTCTTGTCAACCGTTTATGTGCCGTGTCTGTTTATTTATTGGTAGTATTTTATGCTAAAGGCAAATATCAATTTCAAGTAATTTCAAAAAGTATGTATCAACATAAAATAATAACACAAATAATTCAGGGTGTGAGAAGTGTGAATGTTTGGTTGGTTTGGTTGATGGGTAATATCCACTACTTAAATTAATATGTTCACTAAAATAGTTGTATTAAACCAAAGAAATAAGATCATTCAAACAAACATAATTTCCTAAAAAAACACAAATCATCGTCAACACGCGTGCCAAGCGACTATTACATGGTGAAGGAACACTACAGATCAACAATTAACTTTATGTATAATGGAACACTTTGTCAATGAGGAATTACTCGATGGATTTAAACTTCAAGAAAATCAGCAAGATGTGCAAACGGATAAAGCTTGTACTACTTTGCTTCGAAAAATTGATAAACTATAATTGTACTATATACCTCTGTGGGTAATAACTCAATGGATATTATACCTCTCTGGATATTATCTGTGGACACATTGGCCTACCTCGCATGACTGCCAGTACCATACTTCGAGTAGAGATGGACTACAGCGACCACAAACTCTGAAACCTCCAAGTCTTTATTGAGAAAGAGTATAGCAAATCACGACAAATGAAATGAGAAATAATGTCATTACAAACTTTTAAAAATGTATAAACAAAAATTGCTTATATTGTATTTTGTATAGTTTAATTTAGTTACTTTAAAGAACAGCAACTTCTTACATCGAGACTTGTGTCATTTACAATGAAGAAAACAGCAAACAATCTTCAAACGAGAAGCTGGAAGTGACAACGAGGACACTATTGCGAGTGAACAGTTTTTTAGAGTCGACATTTGACTCTAGCAAAAAGGCCAGTTGACAAGGAAAATGTCAAGGACAATACTTTTCGAATTGTATCCACCATCCGAACAATAGGCGGCGAAGCGCATTGCAAACAAATATAAAAAACACTTTTGACTTTGAAACGGTCATACAAACGTTAACAAAAACGAATGCAACATCTAAATTTTCGTTGATAAATTCTAAAAGACGTTTAATGAAAACGCGTGTTAGACATCAGATGAATGAAAAGAGATGGGTTTCGTGCGTTAGTGTGTTAAACACATTTAAATAGTTGAATAAATAATGTTAATTTAATCGGAATTCGGTCAAAGGAAACCAGTTTGTTGTTATTGGTGGGAATTGCTCAAGGAATAACCTGTCTTCGTTCATCAATTTGTACATCACATCCTTTCCTGTATAGACAAGGGTCATCCTCAAGAACTGGTGGTCTGACTATTTTTTCATTCAGACAACTTTTTCTCTCTATGTGAAAATTCCCATAACCCCTTTCTACTTTCTTCTTCCTTTGCCATGTTTTGAGTGCTCCATTCTTTGGAAGTTGCCTTGATTCAAAATCACATTCAACCTTTCACTATTGTGGAAACAGGGTTCTCTCTTGTAAGACACTAAATTTCTTCCGCCTGTCGTCTTAAGGTATTTATTCTATGTCTTGAAAGAGCAGATACCACGACAAATTTATGTTTGTTGACCTTGAAAAAAAAGCTCTGTAATGATTGCAAAAAAGGTAAGTGTGGAATACGGGCACTCTTCATGCCGACTGCGGGGCTATTATGTAGTCTTTAAAATGTCAAAACTGTCTTCTTTCTTTACAAAATACTCTGATGTTACAACTTTCTTCGTTCCTGGCTGTGAAATCAAGCATTCTCCATCTTTGAAGATGGCTTCAGATTATACTTCCTTCTAAGCTGTGTGCCAAAGCTTGAGACATCTCAAGAAAGCTGTTACACCATCCTGTTTGACGCAAAGAGGGACGGTGCATATCTACTTCAGATCCCATGCTGAGAGAAAAGATGTTCGAAAGTACAGGCTCAAGTTTGCCAGAATTGTCTTTCATCTTTACAAAAGGGAGAGGGAGTCGTCAAGATGAACAGGGATGCGAGCTTAACCAATATTGAATAACTTTTACTTGCATATCACAAGGAAACTCGTCTCGTTGCACATTTTTGTCTAGCTTGGAAAAATGTTTTTCTGACAAGACAGGACTCTGTAACAAAAAGGAACCGATTGGCTAAGGGAAAATATCGTCCTCCATAGGCACATGCACATAGTCCAGAAAAAGATCAATGCACGAATATACCGTATACAGGGTACATTATGACACGTCTATAATGGCGGTCCGGAGATAGTATCGATCTCACCATCTGAGAATACCACAGTGAGGTGGAAAACAAACGATTATTTTATTTATTTTTATATATTTTTATTTGTACAATAGGACTAATTGAACAGTTTATACGTAACAAATCCGTGAGTGACAACTTGATACGACACGAGTACTGAGTGATTGATGAAGCTGAAATGGATGAAATTGAATGAATTTTAAAAGTGTGGTCGAAATAGTCAACTAACACATTAAAGAGTACTTGCTGCATTAGTTAAACTAAACCTAAACAATTAAACTGACGCAACAATTACAAACATCAAACATTGCTCATTTCAGTCAAACAGACAACAACGTCTTACGTCAACACGTGACATCACATTCATATAAGCGTTTGTGCACTGCAAACTGGAATTAAAAACATTACGTCATCGCGTGAGCCTCAATGAATGGACCAATCAGAATCGCGATTGAGAGGAGTCTGCGTCAATCTATGAACTTAACGAAACTAACTGTGATGACTTGGATGTATGATTGGAATAACGAACTTAGTGTAGAGGTTTATGACATTTATTGGCCTTTAATGCAATAACACTTAACTAATTGGAAAGTTATTAGTAAGCACTATATGCAAGAACATGATCTTCAATAAGCGAGAAACCTGTTGACATCATGCATGAAATTCATAAATTATTCAATGATGGAAGCTTCTGAGAGCTGTTTTATTTATATAATAATATTGTTATGTGAGTTCAGCAAAAAGTCGACAATGGAAGAAGTCACTGACACAACATTTTTCTTCAAACGATAGATAGCTTGTTATGGAGGCGCTGTGCAGCCCCCCCCAAAAAAAAAAACAAAAAAAAACAAAAACAAATTAACAACAACAAAACAAAACAATTATTGAGCTATTTTGTTTTGTTATGAATGTAGTTTGTGAAAAATTGTATTACGGAGTTGTTCACATTGGTATATCGATTGCCTATAAAATGGAAAGTTTAAGGATGTATAGCTTGTTATTGGGAGGCTCTTGCAGCCAGTATTGTGCTTTTTTTGTTTTTGTTTTATTATGTTGTTTGTGACAATTGTATTAGAGAGCTTCACCATGTATTTATTTTGAGTTTCATAAGTGTGACAGTCATAAATAAAGTAATTTCTATTTTATTTGTAGAAGCTTATTTTAATACGTGACATGAGTTCACCAAACGTCAACCATGGAAGAAGTCACTAACAAAATATTTTCTTCCAACGATAATAAAGCTTGTAATGGAGGCTCTGTGCGGCCATAAATAATTAATGTGCTATTTGTGTTTTGTTAGTAAATCGTGTTGTACATGCTATAATAGAGGGGTTCACATTAAGTATTGTGAGTGTCATGATTTTGAAAGTCATGAATGAAGTAAGTTTAATTTCATGAAAAAGTTGTCTTTAATTCATGGTATCCAAGAAGACGCAGTGCCTACTGAAAGTTGCTTAATTTCGATCAAATAAAATAATCTGCCTCCGGAGAATGTGAGGCTATAAATTTATTGTCTGGATCCATCCTTTACGATGCTGGTGATGATTGGGATTCATAAATGCCGCTGTGCATTAAATATGCAAAAATAGTATGGATACGGCTATAACTGATTTTTATATATATTTTTATACAATAACAAATTAATGGCAAAAACAGGTCCATCTTGAAATGGGCCTTAAACTCCAACATATGAAAGGGGGGCACATCACCTCTCAGACTCCCTAGATTGCACCAGAGTGAGCAACTACGGCCTCAAAAGTTTCCCCGTAGATCTTACGACAACGCAATGTCCCCCCCCCCCCAAGTCCTTCAAAACAGATTGCCCCTACCTCTCCTGCACTCTAAAAACTCCTGGTAGTGACGCGGATTCCGGGTCGCAAGCCGTCTGACCCGTTTTTACGTCGGCCAGGCCGTGGAAGACCTTCATGGTCAGCGGGGCTGAAGTTTAAACCCCAAAGTGGTCAAATCATTATTTCAGCGAGGCTGCAACTTCACCACCACTAAATGTATAATAGCGCCCTCTCTTCAGTAACCACGCGTGAGTCACTCCCAGATACCGGCCTTGCGCGCCCGGCAGTATCCTGACAATAATATCCATTTGACCTCACGTCAAATTTTGGATGAACATGGTGTACCCGTGTGTCTAGTTAGTATTTTAGAATACGTCTACATTCAACTTGCTATTGAATCCACAAACAAAATCCACAAGTTGTTCAATCAAGCCAGACAAGCCTAACGGGGCGATCATAGGCGATCCCTACACCACCGTGCGATGGCGCCGCTCATCACTTCGGACCAATCATAACACAGGTTATGGAAGCCACAAGTCTGTCAAATGAAACCGGTGCCTAGCCTCATCTTTGACAAGGGGACCAGTCTATCAAGGCGGTGACCCGGCTTTGTTTACTACTGCTGGCCGCGTATTTTTTTTCCTAGGACGAACGTGGGCAATTAACATAAAATGGGCGTGTTTTTGCCCGAAAAACACTTTCGCGCATGCACGAGCTTTAGTGATGACCGCAAGGGACTTTGGGCCACTGGTGGTGGTATGTGGAATGGAAATAGTTGTGGTAAATTAATGGGGACCCACAACCTGCCTTTCTTCTTCTATCGCTTCACACAATGGTATACAGGTTGTGATGAACCAGTCTACCTCTTAATTCTTCCTCCATGGTCTATGGAGATATACCATCCATGGTCTATTTTTAAACTGGGCACATTTGGTAATTATTGTCGAAGACCAGTATTTTCACTTGATTTGGTAATTATTGTCGAAGACCAGTATTTTTACTTGATGTATCCATCCCAACATGCATAAGATAACAAACCTGTGGAAAAAAAACAACATTATTTTTGTTGCAAAATGTTGTGTGCGCTCCAGATGCACAAGTGCTGTTTGTAATGGAGTGTACTATTAAATTTCATCAACAAACATTCCGGACCACAACTGTTCATTATGACCGTCAGTCTATTTTCATAATTGCCCTCCCTCCCCCTCCCAACCATATCCAGACATATCATAATGTAAAACCCATTAAAAATGTCAGAATTTAATCAGCGTTCTCTTTATGGAGATTGAATAACATATTGTATTTCTCACTGAATTTTAGCTTTGGTGGAACCAAGATAAAGATGGCGCCTATGCAACAAGCCCTTTGTTGGGCTCTGACAGTTCTTACATTTGTTACTATTTCCAATCCCCCTTGCTGTCTGAATTGTATACCAACAAATAGAGCTTTATTCACTGATTCTGCTGGTTCCTCTGCTCAAGATTGTTGGAGAAATGCATGGAGATCCTTGCTAGATTTCTTCTGGAGTTTTGAACTAAAACTAGCATACCAAGTTGGGAGTCTTCAAGCCAGTAGCATCCTACAAGGTACGCATGACCAACTCCATTCACCCCAGCATGGACCCCATTGTGCCCTGCCAGCTAGCCTTTGTCCTCTCCATGCACCCATGCATCATAACTCATGTTCAACATGGCTGATCTACAAATTCAAACCAAGTACTCCAAGAAGATGTAAGTTTGGCAGAGCTCCAACACAGTACTATTCCAACTCCACAGCATCCTTCAATATCCCTTTAACTGTATCTGGAGACATTGAAAGTAACCCAGGACCTGTTAAGGATCCATGTGGCAGTTGTAGTCGCCCTGTAAAGTGCAATCAGAGATCCCTTCTCTGTGAGGCCTGTAACAAGTTTTGGCATCAGAAATGCATTCCTGCAATGACCATCATACAGTACACGGAACTCATATCCAGCACTATTGATTGGTTTTGCTCTCACTGCTCCTTCACCCTGCCTTTTTCATCTTGTTCGGATACCTCGTTTCAAGAGGTCTTCGATATTACTCAAGACCTCAATTCCACTCGGGCATCTGACGAGGCCACTTGCAGAGTACAATCCTTGGGCTCTCCTCCATCATCCTTCAACATGAATTCCATCTCTGGTTTGCTTCTTAATGCTAGGAGTATTCGCAGTAAGCAACGGCAGTTAGAAGCTTTTATGGAACTTCACCCCATGGACATGGTATGCATTACTGAAACTTGGATGACTGGTGATGATACTGATTCTCTGTCACATTTACCTGGGTACTCCTCTTTTCGCCGTGATCGGAACAGTCGTGGTGGTGGTATTATGGCCATCGTCAAGGATACTTTACTCCCAATGGAACTGGATGCTTTACACCCAACGGACATTGAGTTAATGTGGCTAACGCTAACTGCGAAGCACTCCAAGTGGTTAGTTGGACTTGTATATCGCCCCCCAAACTCTGACATTTCGTTTCTTCAAAAACTCCAGGATGCATGTGACAGGGTACAAGCTTATCTCCCACAATATGAAGGACTCCTCCTACTTGGGGACTTCAATATTAACTGGCAGGCTGATGTTCCTTCAAAGACTAACCTCAATGATGTCACCAATTCAATTGGTCTTACACAAATAGTCGAAGATGTAACCCGTCCATCTGGAAACTCTTCCTCTACTGGATCCACTATTGACCTGATTTTCACCAATCAACCTGAGAAATTCTCAGTGGTTGAATCTTTTCCAAACCCTGTCAGCAGTGACCACCATGCAGTTCACTTTTCATTCAGTGCACTCAGAGCTCCCCCTCAACCAGCTGTTGTACGCTCATTTCTACAGTACAGAAAAGCTGACATGTCACATCTGGAGACGTTGTTGCACCTTGCACCATGGACAGCATTCATGGATACTAACAATCCTGATGCATCTTGGGAAGGCTTCATGGACATTTTTGAAGCAGCCATCCATGATAGCATTCCGCGGAAACAATGCCGTCGAAATAAAATCTCTCCCTGGATT
Organism: Asterias rubens; assembly: GCF_902459465.1. Lineage (NCBI taxonomy): Eukaryota > Metazoa > Echinodermata > Asteroidea > Forcipulatida > Asteriidae > Asterias > Asterias rubens. Next base: position 6,562,594 of record NC_047077.1, read on the forward strand.
TCCCCTGAACTAAAAAAGCTCATCCTTCTCAAACGTAAGCTGTTCATTAAAGCAAAACGCTCTGGCAACAGCTCCGATTGGACTTCCTACAAACGTGTTAGAAACAAAGTGAAAAGTCTAACTAAAACATTGTACATGAAGTATATCAACGGTCTGTTCTCTTCGCCTGATAACAAACGCAGTTTTTGGTGTTTTGTTAGAGACCAGAGAAAATCCAAGTGTCCTCCAGCTTTCCACGATTCAGACAACTTGCTAAACAAACCCCTCGACATTGCTGAAGCGTTCAACACGTTTTTCTCATCGGTTCATTCACCTGCTGTATGTGGTTCAGAGACTCCTCCACCCTGCTCCCTTCCAATCCCCGAGTTGTCATCAGTCAGTGTTAACCTGAATTGGCTAACAAAATCCCTTAAGAATCTCAATGCCCACAAGGCACCTGGCCCGGATGGTATTTCTCCAACTATTCTCCGAGCTACAGCTTCTTACATTGCTCCACCCCTAATGCTTCTCATGAATTCTTCCCTCTCCAATGGTGTTCTCCCAATGGCCTGGAAATTGTCCAACATCGCTCCAGTATTCAAATCGGGCTCTCGCACAGATGTTAAGAATTATCGTCCAATTGCACTTACATCAGTCATTTGCAAGGTGATGGAACGAGCTGTCGCAGATAACATTAACGACCACATTTCGTTATTTGGATTAGTGGATGATCAACAACATGGCTTTACTGCACGCCGATCTTGTGTTACCCAATTAACAAATGCAATCCAAGACTGGTCTTCCATAATGGACAAGCCTCGCCCACCACGCATTGATGCTGTATTCCTTGACTTCAGCAAGGCCTTCGACACTATGCCACATCATCTTCTACTTGAAAAACTTTCGCGCAATTTCAACATTCAAGGACAAACTTGGGCATGGCTGAAATCATTCCTTATTGGCCGTCAAAATCGCGTGATGTACCGGGGTGCTTTGTCATCTTGGGCACCTGTCACCTCTGGTGTTCCTCAAGGAAGTGTCCTTGGCCCATTACTCTTCAACCTCTTTATCAGTGACATCTCCTGTAATGTTTCAACTAACTGCCTCTTATTTGCTGACGATACATTGTTGTACCATCCCATCTTCTCCACCCACGATGAAATCACGCTTCAATCTGATATCAACGCCATTGGTCGATGGAGCGAATCTAATGGCATGAAAATCAACATTGTCAAGTCAAAGGTCATGCACATGACACGCTCCAAAAAAACACTTACTCTACCTCACTACACACTGCATGGTTCAGAGCTTGCAGTCACATCAACCTACAAATATCTTGGAGTGATCATCAACAACACCCTCACCTGGAACGACCACGTTGATGCTGTTGTCAAAAAAGCAAACAAAACTCTTGGTTTTATATGGCATGTCGCAGGGGGATCATCCACAAAGGCACTACTATCACTTTACCGTTCCTTAGTTCTTCCAGTGCTAGAATATGGTCTGCCTGCCTGGTCCCCTTACACAGCAACTATGTCGTCCCAATTGGAAAGAGTGCAAAGGAGAGCTACCAGGATGTGTCTCAAGCAACAAAGAGGTGTCATGTCATATGATAATAGACTCAAATCACTGAACCTGCTAAGCTTAGATGCCCGGAGAAACAGACTAACTGTTCTATTTACCATGAAATGTTTATTTGGACAAGTCAAATGCTCCGCAGTTACTTACCTCACCCAAATCAATACCCGTCACTTGGACACTCTGACCTTCAACCATCACTTTGCCAGAACTCATTGCCTGAAGAATTCTCTAATTCATTCTTTCCCTCGTATCTGGAGTAGCTTGCCAACCGCCGTTAAGAACTCGGTCATTCTTGACTCATGGAGGGGTTTTAACAACCAACTGTCTAGTTATTTCAATAATGATGTTTAATGCTAATCCTTTTTATTGTATTGGATTGTATTTGATTTGATCTGTTTTGACTTGATTTGATCTGTATTGATTTTTTTCCCCACTTAATGGTTATTTATTTATCTATTTTTGAAATTATCTTTTGTTTGTTTGATTGATTAATTTATTATTTTATATTTTTTATTTATTTATCTGTTTGTTCATTTAGCTACTTATTAATTAATTTATTTATTCATTCGTTCGTTCGTTCTTTTGTTTATTTTTCATCATTTATTTATTTATTTATTTAATTATTCCTTTATTTATTTATTGATTTACTCAATTACTTTTTCATTTATTTACTTATTTATTTACTTATCTCATTCTTTCTTTAATTAATTAATTCTTTCTTTCTCTCCCCCTCTCCCTCCCTCCCTCCTTCCTCCCTTCCTTCCTCCCTTCCTTTATTTCTTTATCTACCTATCTATCTATCTATCTATTCATTTATTCATGTATTAATGTAAGTATTTATTATTTATCTATTCTGTTTTTCTTTTTAAATAACTTGTTTAAATAGCTTCAATTGTTGTCAAGTTTGTTAGCAGCTCTTAATCTATCAAATATCTATCTAGTGCTTCAAATTTTTTATTAGTTTTACTCAAAGTATATATTTATATTTGTTTATTTTATAGTATCTAAGTGTTTATCATAGTGATTTTTTTTATTTATACTCTATTCGAGGATTGGATAAGCAGGCTTTTGAGTCATAGTGTAGTAGTACGCTTTTGTTTATCCTGGCCGTCTTAGAATGGATTGTTACCCCTTCCTTTTCCTTCCTCCACATCCCGTACCTGTCCTGTACCCTTTTGCCTAATCCCGCTCCTCTAGTTACCCTGTATTTAAGTTACCTTTTTTGAAGTCTTATTATCCTTTGTTTTACTTGTATGTATTTGTTTTTGACACTGGCCGAATAAATAATAATAATAATAATAATAATAATAATAATAATAATATTTTATTGGGCAAGTAAGACTTGGCAATGAAAGCAAGCGCGACGCATTTTATGGACAAAGTAGACTTGTACAAACACGCAGTTTTACATGTACTAAATATACATGTGCACTGTACATGCAACATGTGTACGTGTATGCGTGTATGTGTCATAGAGCTCTATGATATGTGTACATGTTTAATATGCGTGAGTGTATTTCCACACTATTATTACGTCGAAGTACGCATGTGCATGGGAAAATGTATAGTTAACTACGCCCATTTATGTCAATTGCCCACGTTCGTCCTAGGAAAAAAAAATACGCCTGCTGGCCGGCTGAGTGCGCTGTGTTTACTATCTACTTGGCGTTTAAATACCAACCTGTGGAACCCCCGATCGAAGTGTGTTTTGTTGAAAACCGAGCAAAAGAAGATGCATATTCAAATAAAACGCTTCCACTGTCTGAAGAGTAGTGAATGGTAAGTTCCATTTTGATTTCCAACCAAAACTAAATTAGAAACCCCCGTATATACGAGCGAGACCATGTGTACAGCGCAATGGATGGGTGGCACTGGCACTGGCAGGTGAAGTAAAGTAGCAGTGTTAGATCATGGAGGCTTCCTCTATGGTTAGATGTACAAGTAAACAGCGTGCTTACTAAAATACCATGGAGGAAGAATAGACTACGTCGACAGACAGATGTAAACAAACTAGTACTATTTATATTAAAATTATTGGTAGGTCTACATTTATTAATGCATATGTTCTAGAATTAGTAGTCAGTGTACTGAACTACAGACAGTTCCAGATGCTAATTTTCATTCCTTACATTTTTGTATTGTAATTTTGTTATGACGTATTGAAAATTGAAAATTGTATTATTTTATAACCTTTTTTTTGTTAGGTAGTTTTATTTAAAAGTTTGTTCACTTATAAACTAAACTGTTTATCAAATCTTGTTTGGTTTTGTTTTTCTTATTGTTGGGGGCGTTTGTTTGTGTGAGGGTGCTGTGGGGGGGGGGGGGCTGTTAAGTTTTAACGTACTTGGTAAATTGTCCTGTATCAGTCCCAGGACAAGTCTGACTCTAATTCTTCAGAGACAAATTTCCTGTTTCAAGTGTTTCAACCTGCACTTGAAAAACAACAAAGTTTTAATCATCGAACCGGCGGAAAAAAAGACAAATAATAATAATAAACAATTAAAAGGGAAGTTCTAAATTTTTGTTTTTATTTTGTCTTTCTACCAGAGGTATTCTTCTAACATGCTAATCAGCTCAACATCAACTTAATCTTTTAGAAATGGCGTCGAGTGAAAAGGGGTCTTCGGGCTCAAATGATCATCCACTAGTGTTCTTGACCCATGAGGACAAACTTCTTTACGCAGCAAGGAATGGAGACACTGACTCAGTCAATCACCTACTTGATCAGCACAGTGAGGGCACACTTCAATTGAATGTTAACTGCAAAGGTACGTAATAGTCAATGGATGAGCCTTTATTTGATTTTGATTTTGATAATGATGGATCACAAAGAAATTGACCTTTTGACTGGTGCTTCTTTAAAAGTTTCTTCATCAACTTTAATTTATTTTGTAAATAGTGAGTAAAAGGAGGGTAAAATCAGGTCACTTACAAATCAAAATAATTTTTAAGCGTAAAACTTAATCCTGACCCTAACCCTTTAAACCTAATTACCTAACCCTTTCCTAACCCTTATGTTCCCTACAGCCTAACCCTTATCCCTGACCCTCGACCCCTACCCTAACCTTACCCTAACTCTATCCTGTCCATATCCCTTACTCCTAACTCTAAGCTTGACCCCAACTAACACTTACCATAACCCAGAACTACAACTACAGGTCTTAAAATATTCCAAAATTGTTTACTAAGGTGGTTCTTCAAGAAAACAAACTCATTCAGATGGATGGTATAGGAAGTAAATACTGTATGTTAAAGCGCCTTGAGCATCACCGAGTGACGGATATATAATAATTTGGGGGGCTAATCGTCCTTACTCGCAGCTAAGAGCTGAATTGCGAAGGACGCGGCTACAACGTGTTCGAGAAGCAGGCATGCAAGGGCGCATTCAGCTGCCAGCCACATGAACCCATTATGACCACGGAGCACAGCCAAGATCGAAAGTGTTTGATTTTTTCCTGAGGAAAACTGGATTGTCTGGAAAACCCTCGTGGCACAGCAGAGAACCAACGCACAACTCAACTCACATATGGCCCCGACCGGGAATCGAACCGGGGTCACCTTGGTGAGAGGCGAGCACTTTACGCACAAGCCAACCGTGCCACCATATATGCACGCAATATAAGAAGCAAACATTATTATTACTATTATTATTTGTTGGGAATCAGTGGATCACAAAATTTGACCTTGGATGGTTAGAACCATTTCCACCATAACTCTAACCACTACAACGACCAACCCTGACCCCAACTGCTAACATCCAACCCCTGGCCCTGACCCTAGCTCTAATCCTAACTACTAACCCATTTACTCTAACCCATTATAGTAACCTTTAAAGAAAAACATCTGGAATTAAAGAATTAGGCATATGTAATCATATATTTTTGTCAGCATTTTCTATTAATTATTTTAAAGGTACAAGCAAAGCTAACTTAGGTTGGAGTCCATTACATCTTGCTTCCTATTTTGGTCACATTGAGGTTGCTACCATCTTGCTCCTTCACAAGGCGGATGTTAATATAGTCAACCAGAATGGAGATACACCTTTACACCGGGCAGCCTTCACTGGAAGAATGGTACTGGAAATTAGTTCTTTGTAGGGCTTAAAATTACCACTTTAATTACTATTGGTAATTATCAAAGACCAGTCTTCTCCCTTGGTGTTATCAACATGCATAAAATAAATATCCTGTGAAAATTTGAGCTCCATTGGTCGTCGGAAGTTACGAGATAACTATGAAAGAAAAAACACCCTTGTCGCACTCAAATTCTAATTCTTATGAAGTCTCTAAATCAAATTCTTGGAAAATTACTTCTTTCTCAAAAACTACATCACTTTAGAGGGAGCCGTTTCTCACAATGTTTTATATTATCAACATCTGCCCATTACTCGTTACCAAGTGAGGTTTTATGGCAATAATTATTTTGAGTAATTACCAATAGTGTCCACTGCCTTTAATCTTGTGAATATATACCCTTCCAAAAACCAATGAGTTGAAACTTTCTTGAAAATGCGAGGAAGAGGGATTTGAAACGCTGCATGGATGGGGTATAATCAGGTGAGGTTTGCGGTAGCACCATGTGTATTATCTCATTCTGAAAAGAGCTGGTAGTTGACAACTCAACCTTCGATTGAAACGTTGAGTTGTCAACCACCAGTTCTTCTCAGAACCGTTTGACACTACTGATTGAAACGTTCAGTTTTCAACCATACCACCGGTTCTTTTCAGAATCAACACTACTCAAAAAAGTATGGTGCATATCGCAGTTATGGGGCTATCGCAGATGTGGTGCTCTATCGCAGACCTCACCTGAATGAGAGGATTAGATTGAATATACTTTTCTAAATATCAATTATGTACCAATCTTTTATGACGGGGACCTTGAAAACTAGGGGATTGTAATGGATGTACTTTAACAAAATTATAAACCCTGTAATTTTCTTGTCTTTCAGGAGTTGGTGGCTTTGCTCCTCAAGTATGGATCCGATGTGACTATCCTTAATGGAGAAGGTCATAAGGCAAGGGATATTGCTTATGGTGAAGATATCATCAAGATGCTAATTGGTGAGTTGTCTTGGATATCCTGTGTTATTGTTGTGTACCTTGTAACATTTCGCCTGTTCAGTTTGTGGCTTTGTTGCAATAAACCATTCATGTTTGATCTATTCAACATAGCAATATAAACATAAATGATTCATGATACAAACTAAAGACAACATTTATGATGTGTTTGGCAAAACTGTTATTTTATAAAATACTTTGCAATCAAACTTAAATACCTTTTCAAAACTTGATTGTAAGAACAAAGATACTAGGTTTTGAAAACAAAACTTTAAAAAGGCCGAAGGATGCAGCAATATAGTTAAGTGTCTTGCTGAAGTTAGCGACACAAGTGTCACAAACGAGACTCAAACCCAAACTCTGCCACTATGAAACGCCAGAGCTCAAGTCCGGTGTCCTTATCCGCTCGACCACAACACACCACACAATTCTAACTACAAAAGAAATTGTGTTTCTGTAAACAGCTATTGAACAAGCTCAGAAGCTGAGGTTAGAGCAGCAGTTATTGAGAGCAGCATCAGAGGGGATCTTAGAAGATGTAGAAAGATTGGTAAGTGGCATACACAAACTGCCTCTAGCCACCTGGCAATCTCTCGGTGATCTAGTTGGTATGACACTGCTCTAGAGTTGCAAAGGTCGTGGGTTTGTATCCCACCTGAGATATGCCTGTGTTTTTTTTTCACAGAACTCGGGCAAGTACCGAGTATACAGTGCTAACACACATCAGTGTATATGGTAAAAACCAAAATTAATTCTTTATCCCTGATGCAAATTTAACAACTATAAAAGACACTAGACCCTAGTATGGTAATTTTCAAAGACCAGTCTTCTCACTTGGTGTATCTCAGCATATGCATAAAATAACAAACTTGTGAAAATTTGAGCTCAATCGGTCGTTGAAGTTGCGAGATAATAATGCAAGAAAAAACACCCTTTTCACACGAAGCTGTGTGCTTTCAGATGCTTGATTTCGAGACCTCAAATTCTAAATCTGAGGTCTCAAAATCAAATTTGTGTAAAGTTACTTCTTTCTCAAAAACTATGTTACTTCAGAGAGAGCCGTTTCTCAAAATTGTTTATAGTATCAACCTCTCCCCATTACTCATTACCAATAAGTTTTTATGCTTATAAGTATTTTTAGTAATTACCAATAGTGTCCACTGCCTTTAAGACATACATGTAATTTGCGTTTAAGTAAAACTAACACTCGGCGTTCAATCAGCCATGTTTTGTCAGCCCCAGCTCGCTAGCAGGTCTTTGGTGTATGCCCTGGTGTGATGACGCAGTTTCCGGCTTCAGGCGTATCATGACAAGATGGTGGGGAACAAGTTGCGTTCGCAAAACACAAAAACTACAAATTAATACAGAGATTTATTGTCTTTGAAACAAACAACGCAAATGAAAAAACAATGCATTTTCCGAAAAAACAAACAGTTGGTAACTCTGTTCAAGATTATTAAATTGCTTCGCAGAGGACACTTCAATTCAGCAGACAACCGAGCTGTCTGTGTACACGCTGCTACACAACAACCTTTGACCTTAATTAGCATTCAATTAGCCTTGTTTCATGGCTACCGTGAGGGTAAGTCCCCGGTACACTTGGGGAAGCTAATCGAACACACCAATAGCAACAGTCTCTAGAGTATGAGGAATTCAAATTTAAGGAAATATACCACAAGGGATACTGACTGGGTGATTGTGTTTACTTTAAAGCCATTCTACACTTTCGGTAAAAAAAAAAAAAAAAAAGTTCACAGATTTACAAATAATTTACAGGGTTTACAGAAGGTAATGGTGAAAGACTTCTCTTGAAATGTTGTTTCATGAAATGCTTTACTTTTTGAGAAAACATTAAAACAATATAAATTCTCGTTAGCGAGAATTACGGATTTATTTTAAACACATGTTATGCCACGGCGAAACGCGCCGAAACGAGAGAGGGTTTCCCATTATTTTCTCCCGACTCCGATGACCAATTGAGCCTAAATTTTCACAGGTTTGTTATTTGATATATAAGTTGTGATACACGAAGTGTTGGACCTGGACAATACTGTTTACCGAAAGTGTATAATGGCTTTAAATCAAAAGTCATATCCCCTTACAAAATGATCCCTTGCACTGTCGCTTCTCAGATTGTATTGTAAACTTGGGTGTGATAACTGGCTACACGGTAGTACCAAATCCTTGACTATAGTCACATTTAACATCATTACAGTTAGCTGGTCCTCGCCCACCTAACATCAACAGTATAGACATGGTCGGCAACACAGCCCTTCACTCAGCAAGCTACCGAGACCAGAGAGAAGTTGCTAAACTTTTAATCCAACATGGCGCCAACTCCGCCATTCCTAATAAGAAAGGTCATACAGCACTTGACCTTGCACAGTCTCAACAGATGAAACAACTTCTTCATGTTAAATCAGTCAAGGTAAGGAATTTAGTTGGGGAATTTTTGTCAACTTCTTTTGCTACTTTTGCAATTTCTCACCATCTTTTTTTCGAAAGAACAACAATTAAATCCAATCCTCTGTAGTTTTCAAGAATTCTATCATAAAGGGTTGATGCATCATTGGTTTTGGAATAGCACATTCATTTTAATTGTTTCATTTTTAAGAAACTTATTATAAACTCTTTGTTTTTTGGAAGGGTACATTTTTGTCAAGTAACAAATCATAAAGGGATGGTGCACCATTGGGTTTTGGAAGAGTATCATCTACTCTAGTTTTCATAACTCATTATCATATTTTATGAACTAACCTGTTAGTATTTAAATGTAATAGATGATACATTTGCATCAGGGATAGAATAGTCATTTTGGTTTTACCCCAAAACACTGAATGATGTGTGTTAGCACTATAAACTCGGTACTTTCCAGAGTTCCTTGAAAAAAACAATAACAGGCGACTGTGATGTTATTTTATGAAATATTGAAATAGTTACACTCAGTGCAGATGTATTTTCAATCAAACCAAAACTTCTCTCTGTTTTGTTTAAGCGGTTTGTCACAAAATTGGAAGGTCCATTGTTAAAGGTAAGTCAATTTAAATTGAGACGCTTTTGAGATTATAAAGAATGGCGACGAGGTCTTTAACAGTCTTTCAAAACTGACATAGCCAGGGTAGTGTCTAAAAAGACTAAGCCAAAGGCGAGTTAATTTAGTGCACACCCACGGCCCCTGAACTTGTCTTATTGTAAAGTTTTTGAATTTCTGTCCTCGGCAGTTTATCAATTTGCACACTGTGATTAATGGTTGTTCATATGCAAACGCACTGTTTCGTGTTGCTTGATATTTTCCCCTGCAAAAGCTTACGTGCCATGAACGCCAAACTCGCTTCAGCCAACAAGGGGCACAAAGGCAATCGACCAAGGATATAAACGATGTGACCTCTGACGTCACACGAAAACCATAACATGATTCGCGCGCATACCGCCGGGCAAAACCTTTGTGTTTTGGCAGCCAGCTAGAAAGTGTACGCAATCTTACTACGACTACGCAACTCAGTGCCCGGCGAAACATGACGTATATAGTGTTTTGTCAACAGAGGGCGGTTTGAATGTAAACAAAGGTCACATCGTCTATAGAGGCAATTACCTCTAATACCTCTGTGCAGAGCCAAGCCTGTGCATTGTTTGTATAATTTATATTGATGTTTTGACTCATTGACCAATCAAGATTTTGATGGTGTGGTTTTCTTTTTAGTCCTCCAAATTCACTGGTATTTTGAAAGAATACTGGGTTGTGCTTGACAGAGGCGTGCTGACTTACTACAGGAAAAGGTAGGTGTAACCTCAACGGCTATTCTTCCTTGGAACACTTATTTTTTCTTTCTTTTTTTCCCATGCAAGTTCGCCCAAAACAAGGCTTAAAGACAGTGGACACTATTGGTAATTGTCAAAGACTAGCCTTCACAGTTGGTGTATCTTAACATATGCATAAAATACCAAACCTGTGAAAACTTGAGCTCAATCAGTCATCGAACACGCGAGATAATAATGAAAGAAAAAAACACCCTTGTCACACGAAGTTGTGTGCGTTAAGATGGTTGATTTCGAGACCTCAAGTTCTAAACCTGAGGTCTCTAAATCAAATTTGTGGAAAATTACTTCTTTCTCGAAAACTATGGCCCTTCAGAGGGAGCCGTTCCTCACAATGTTTTATACCATCAACCTCTCCCCATTACTCATCCCCAAGAAAGGTTTTATGCTAATAAATATTTCAAGTAATTACCAATAGTGTCCACTGCCTTTAAAGGTAAAGGGCTATAAGGAAGAAAACATAGAAATGCAGAAACTCAGTGGATCTGAAGGTACATTGTAGGAATTGATACTCCTCTTAAAAGATGGCAGAACTCCAAAATGGCTTGTTCAAGTCATTGCTTGAAGTTCTGTGTTTTGATCATCACTCATTGTTATGCTTTGCTGTTTTAGTGCATGTTTTTTTTAGTTTGTTTTTAGTTTAGTTTGTTTGCGTTGTTTTACTTGAAGCACTTCTTGAAAGTTTTGATTTGACAGTGGGTTGTTTATTTTGACATGGCAGGGCTGATGCGGTGGCGGGTGTTAAACGCGTGGGCTTCAAGTATTTGGATCACGCTGAGTTTGAGGTGAAGGAACACAATAGACTTGGGTCCAATATCATAGATCTGCTTAAAGGATGATTTTGTGCTTACTGTGCGATTTCCATTTCATAGCGCTGCTAACCTGAAAAGGCATGCTAACATTACTGTATGAAAATGAATTACGAAACAATTAATGCAAACAGGATATATAGCCACAGCAGGCGTTTGTACAGTACTAAACAGACGTAGATGCAAGTCCATGTTCAACGCGCAAACTGGCCGCCTAATTTTCTTGATAATCTATGAAATTTGCTTGAAGATGTTAAGCTTTTTTTCTGCTAAAGTAAGCACATAAATTCCTTACTGTAAACAGCGCTATGAAATTGGCCCCAAACTACACCCTGTTTTGGGGGGTGGGGGTTATGGTTTATGAGGTAATTTTGAAAATTTACTGATTTCACAATCAGCTACTGGATGGTTTGCCAATCGGGTCTGTCATTTTGGGGAGTAAAAATGCATGTTATTGGCCGTAATTCAAACTCTGTAAGCACAAAAACTTTAGAGCCAAAGACCAATCTTGCTTAGCAGATACTGGAAGCAAAATTCATCGAAGTTAACATTTTGTATTTTACCGGTGCCCAATTTATTTTATGCTTAGCAGAAAAAACTGTTTGAAATCAAGCACTGTTGTGCATCTAATACTGCACAAGCCTCGCTTACACGCACTGCACAGAGACACACAGGGAAATATGACTCCTGATTTAGCGTTGCAAATCTAAAAACCACAGCACTTTGTCAGCATGTACCAACCTTATCACTTGTCCAAAGGTGAAGTTGTCTACATACTGCACACAATTTTAAGTTGCCTTTGTTCAATAAATAATTAAAATGTATGGAATAAATTAAACTGATCATCTTTAAACGTACAAAGTAAAAACAAAAAGTGAGGGGTGGCATTACATTTCTAACCCTAGCTCCGGCAAACTAATTGGCTCAAGTTTTGGAATGTATTAAATAATAATAAGTTTAATGAATAACTATCATGCAGGCCCTTTAATTAGCACCCTTGACCTTAGCATGAAATTTGTGAAAGCTCATGTTGTGACCAAAACAAATTTTTAAAATAGTTTGGGGTTGAACATAGAAAAATTGACTAGAGTGGGATTTGAACCAACGACCACTGATGTGCTGGTGCTCCTCCAACTAAGCTCTAGCCCTATATGTTGGTGGTCTCCCTATTTTGTAAATATCTTTGTTCGGGTTGACAGTGAATCAGAAGCCAAACAGATAAATGTTAGTTAATGTTGTGCTGTATGCCTTGGCCCCAGTGTATCCTTCCCGAATTTTTGTTTGCAACTTAAATAAAACCTGTATAATTTACAGATTTTTTTTTTCAATTATTAAAACCATATGTTACTTCGAAGGTTACAGCTGCAGCGCTTCTCACCAAGGCCCAATTCCATGTGATTTTCAGGATTTAGCAAACAACAGCTGAATACCAGTATCAAGCAATATGCAACAAATGAAAATTTGGTTGGTAATGCCTGTTTTTATCAAGGAATAAATTTTATGCTAAGCAAGTTTTTGTGTTTACAGGCTTTATGAAGTTTGTTTTTAAGTAAGTTTTTATGGCCATAAATTTGTTACCAATTCTATGACCCTGCTTTTAAAATACACAGCATTACACATATTTAATACGGGACACTTCTAGAGTTTATAAGTAACCGCTTTAACAGTAATCTCAGCAAAATTTATTGATAATATGTTTAATTGAATTGATACAGGCCAGTGCATTGGACCCTAGTACATTTACTATTCAGTATTCCAGCAATACTGTACATACCTGGCTTACCGTAAACGATGGCTCCAATTTGTCCAGGCAGGTGAGATTTCTTTGAATGTTATTCTTATTTTTTTTTTTTTTTCTTTAATGAGAAAAATCCTTACATCACAAGGCCTGGCAGCCACTTTAAGGTGAGGGCTACACTTAACTGATTTTGGCTATCGACCCAATCAACTGGTGCAACCAGGGGCACGTTGCCACCTACTCCTGAGGCTATAACATGGTTAATAATAATATAATATCGAAGTCTTATATAGCGCACGTATCTACCAAACAAGGTACTCAAGGCGCTTAGTAAATTCAAACTTTCAGAAAGATAGGTAATTGCAGTGATGAATTTTGAGACCCAATTATTTAGCACCTTATAAGGGTTTACAAGGTGCTACGGTGCATACAGCAGCCACAGCCAGGAACACCGGGGCGAACCCCTTCTCTTTACAATCCGTAGTGATGTAGGCATTGGTATCATCCACTAGGAGCCTGGCTGGTAGAACAGAATGTACTAGACCTACCTATATTTTTATGAAGCAATTATGGTTAGGTGCCTTGCAGGATTGAAACCTACACTTTGCTGCAGACAACACAAGAGCTTGGGTCTTGTATACTAGACTGCTTGGCCTCGACACGCCACAAATTTTCTTCTTTCCAAAGTCTTAAAGATTTGTTCAAGTCTTTAACCTCGCGTTAAAATGGTGTAAAATACCATTGTATTTTATTATACCTTCCAGTGCTGAATTTTCCAACATCCAAAAACATGGTTGTACCCCATAGAGCTATATAATATGTTCTTTTATATAGCTCTATGTTGTACCCGTAAGTTTACTATTTATTTATAGTTTCTTCTTATTTCTCCACACCATGCAAAGCTTCAAACAATACTTATTCAAAAACAGTCACTATTGTTTTTAATTTGATGTTAACTGAAAGCCATTTTAATAATGTACAATCCTCAGGAGTGGATAACAGCGCTACAAGGTCACAGAGCCTACAGTGAATACTACACAACAACTACATACATCGATGATGAATATGATGATGTCACTGATGACTTCATGTCTCTAGGCTCGCTTGCAGATTCACTTAAGGTAAAAAACATAATCATAAAAACCTGTAATAGAGGTACTAATCTGAGAAAATAGATTCAGCTGCAAACTGCTACCAACCAAAAGGTCCTATGGTAATGCAACACATAGTTAATCGTTGATGTTTCGACCCTATTAATTCTTTCTCAAAGACTAATAATAATAATATCAATAATATCGAAGTCTTATATAGCGCACGTATCTACCAAACAAGGTATTCAAGGCGCTGAGTATACACAAACTTTCAAAAAGATAGGTTATTGCCGAGATGAATTCTGAGACCCAATTATGTAACACCTTATAAGGGTTTACAAGGTGCTCTGACGCATACAGCAGCCACAGCCAGGAACACCGGGGCGAACCCCTTCTCTTGTCGATAAGTGCACTGGGTTCTTTTATTGCTGTTGATAATAATGAAAAAAAAAACACCCTTGTCACACGAAGCTGTGTGCTTTCAGATGCTTGATTTCGAGACCTCAAATTCTAAATCCGAGGTTTCAAAATAAAATTCGTTGAAAATTACTTCTCTCTCGAAAACTACGTCACTTCAGAGGGAGCTGTTTCTCACAATGTTTTATACCTTATCAACCTCTCCCTATTACTTGTTACCAAGTGAGGTTTTATGCTGATCATTAATTACCAATAGTGTCCACTGCCTTAAAGTGGAAAGAAATGAAAAGAGAGAGAGAGGCAGAGAGCAGTGGAAGGAGCAACCTGGGGGAGGAGGTAGAGGGAAGGGGCTGATTTAACCACAAGAAGTTGGAACACAAGAAACAAAATCAAAAGAGAGAAAATGTAAGAGAGAGAATAAAAAGAAGGATTTTTGTGAAAAAAGCACAGACACAAAAAGTTTTTAGCCATTTCCTTCTTGGATGTTCAGACTATGTTGTTGAATGGTCTGGAGGCGCCTAGCTGCACCTATGAACATAATCACTTATACTTTTAACTTGTACCTTTAATCAGTGTGTTAAATCTTCCATACTATAGAAATTTTATTTGAACTTGTGAATATTTTAAACCAAACAGAAAGCTCAGACCAAACAGCGCGTATTGGAGCAAACTGTTGAGGGTTTTGTGACGTTTGTTGAGATGTGTCTGAAGAAAGAAGCTACCAAAGATGTCGCATCACTCGTTACTTATATTGGTGAGTTTGAACTTTTCGACCCAAGAACCAAGTTTACCAAAGTCCAGCCGTCTATTCCAGCTAACTCTTCCTAACTTTATAGGATTAATCTCATGGACTTGGGACGGGTTCAGTTCCGTATCAAAATACGTAGGACGCATTGAACCCATCCTAAGTTAGGATGAGTTACTTGTCCTAACTCGAGTTAGGATTAATCCTAGCGTTTCGTGAAATCGGCTGCAGGAAAACAGCTGGATGTTTGTGGGGGTGTCATCGCTGAGAACTGTCTAGTGTATTTAAACTGAGGTTCTGGTGGTTGAGTAACATAGTGTAGGTTCGAATCCTGGTCTTGACACTTGTGACGGTCCTTGGCATGATACATTACCATAGTTCGAATCAGGTTGCCTCAGTGGTTTCTTTTCCCTGGTTCTGTTGACCCCAGTTCGAATCTCACCTTAGACCAGAGCCTTGCATGTGGATTGGGTTTTCAGTCTACACCTGATTGCATGGGTTTCCCCCATTGGGGTTTTCCTCCAAGATCTGAAATTAAACGTTTCTTCTCGTTTTCTATTCACCCTTTTATTGGCGCTTTTATAAGGTGTATACCGCAGTGCCTCATAGCTAAGTTGGTAGAGCATTTTGCCCGGAGTGTCAGGGGTCTTGGGTTCAAATCCCAATGAGCACCATTTGATTTTTCTCTCATTCCATGTTTGGCTGTTGGATGTGTAATCCAAATAAATTACATAAATAAAATTTGCTTCATGTCGTTTGGGACAATAAGCTATTGGTGTACAAAGATTGGCTGTGCATTTAAAAGAAGCCAGAATGCACAACCCTTGTTGTTTCTGGCTCCCCTAAACTACCCCCAACACCCCCCCCCCCCCATCCCATGGTTATATGCCACTGTCTACTTGTCAAGTTTGTCTTGTGTTTCTGTTTTCTAAACCAAGAGTTTGTTTGTAATGTTTTATTGTCTTTGTCTGTGTGTAGAATGTTTGTCCGAAGCCAAGTCCCAGCTGGTTACACTAGCAGACACGTCTAAGACAGTGTGTGTTTCTCTATCACAGTGCCTTGCAGCTATGAAACAACAAGATGAGGTAGGATGTGTTTCAATACTCTATGTCTTAAAGCCCTTTTCACACTACTCTATTCCCCTTACTCCAACAACAGCCGGCTTTTTCACACTATGAGCGCTTCACCCCCGGTCTTCCCTCGGTCTACAAAACACAAATTCCTCCAGGAAAAAACAACTAAACATGTATAGGGGGAGAGAAGTTTTCAAAGCGCAGCACCAAAGCTTTGGAACTCCCTCCCGGACACTGTAAAACTCTCCAAATCACTCAACACATTCAAGAACAGTTTAAAAACTCATTTTCATAGAGAAGCTTTTTGTTAAGTTTATTTTTCTTATTTTGTTGTTTGCTACTTTCATTGCTTGTTGTTCCTTTGTAGAGTAGCGCCATGAGCGCCGCTTGCGGCGGACACCGGCGCTTTATTAAGTGTCCATTATTATTATTGTTATTACCCCGGCAAATGGGCATACCACGGGCAATAGCCACCCCTGCTGTGGAGTAGGGGTTATGAGCTGTAAACCCTTGGGGTATTCTTGAAAGGTGCAGCCAGGAACTCTTTAATACTAGGGACCTAGGCTGGGACAGTCTTGTCAAGTGCATGGGGGTATTCCGTGGGGCCTCCCCATGGGCTGCATTCACCGGGAAACGAAAAGAGATTAAGTGTGTGTAAAGGGTTGTACTTCTAGGTGAATGAACAGGATTTTAGACCACAAGATTGTAGACCAAGTCATACTGTTTTCAGCTAACATCCAGTAACTATAGTGCAAAGGTTGAAAGGTTAGAGGTCACTTTATGCATATTGCAGAAAGATGTATGTTCACCAGTGATACCTCCAAGTCCTGCGGCAAAAGTACATTACTTGGGTGGAATTCAAACCCTGCATCGTAGAGCAGGTGTCATACATCTGTACGTGGTATGCTGCAAGTTACAGAAAAATCAAATCCCACTAAAGTAGTATCCCCATGGATTTGTGTTTGTTTTGTTTGTCCAGGAATAGTCTTGGAATTTATTTCACAATTATCACATTTGACCCGTTTATGTTTACCCAGTGATTTCAAAAACCAAACATTTTAATAGAATTCTTACAAAACATTAAACGGAGTTGTCATCAAGTTCATATGAATCTTTTAATCAACTCTTAAGTAGACTGTTTTCACCCTATTATGCCAGTTTTGTGCAATACAAACTAAAACGGTTTAATTGAACTCGATGGAATGGTTCAAAGATTTGTGTTTTGCTTTATTTTCCATGAAAAAAGGTATGATTATCAGCATTTTCCTGTGTTCTAATTATTTTTGTCAGCTGTTTTTTTTTGTATACATTTTTAAAAACATTTAAAGCCTCTTTTTTGTTGCATTTTTTTTTTTTTATGATGCACCTCATTTCTCTCAAATCAATTTTTTTTATATTTAGGTGATAAAATTAAGCACTTTGTGCGAATAGAGAAAAAAATTCTGTTATCATCGCCACATGTAGCCATTACTAGATTTATTAGTTTACAGTTTTAAAGCCGTTATACACTTTCGGTAAACAGTATTGTCCAAGTCCCACACTTCGTGTATCACAACTTATATATAAAATAACAATCCTGTGGAAATTTAGGCTCAATCGGACATTGGAGTCGGGAAAAAATAACGGGAAAACCCACTCCTGTTTTCGCGCGTTTCGCCGTGTCATGACATGTGTTTATAACAAATCCGTAATTCTCGCTAACGAGAATTTATATTGTTTTACCGTTTTCTCAAAAAGTAAGCATTTCATGGACTAATATTTCAAGAGAAGTCTTTTACCATTAACTTCTGTAAACCCTCTAAATTATTTGTAAATCTGTGAACTTTTTTTTTTTTTTTTCTGTACCGCAAGGGTTCAGTGGCTTTAATTATTGTCAATTATTGTCAATAATTGATGATAAAGGTAGAAAAAAGTCATGTTGTCGTTTGAAATGTTCCTGATTTGTTTTGTGCCATGTGGAAATTAGCAAATCAATTATTTAGAACTTGTTGGAACCATAAGAATTGTTGCCGACAGTATTTTAAATAATTCATTTTTTTTGTTTTACCATTAAAGTATAATAGCGCCCTCTATAGCTTAGTGCTAAATTTTTAGTGAGCTAGGGTGTCAATATTGTACTTCTGCAGGGCCTCCTTGTAAATGAATGGGTGACATTTTACGTGGATGAGTCTGGAGGGAAGAACTATCTTTCAATTTGTCACATAAGCCACATTTTGCTCTAGTTTTCTACAATTTCTTTTTGCTGTTGTGTTGGGAATATTTTATTGCTGGAATTGTACCAAGTCTTAAGGTATGTACGGAGTGGAAACACTTAATATGTTAACTTTTTTAATTACTTTTTTTTCTGGGCGATCGGCGGATGTGGGGGCATGGACGGTGGGATGTCACGTCGAATTTGTCAGCTGTCTTTCGGCCATACTCTTCGCTCTCGTCTCCATGAACAACAGAACCAAACCATAACCTGATGATTCTGTGGGCTGAGTTTTTATCTTATGCAATGTTCATGTTTCTTCTTAACATTTTGTTTGCGCTTGATTTAATTTCTGTTACTTTTAAAATGTAAAACTGACAGAACAACATTGGAGTTAGATTAGATGGCAAACCAAAAGCTCGCTTTTCCTTTCTTTCTCTCTCAACAAAGCTCATCAAACTCATGCAAAGATCAGATGATACAGTCAGTACTGTGTGTGTAGATCAGATCATATTCTCCTGTCCTAAAACCCCAGGGTTGACAGTGTTGTAAAAAAAAGGAATTAAATGAGCTTTTCTACTTTGAATGTCTAACCATTGCTCTGCTACTACTACAACTACTAGTAAAGTGGCTAGTATAGTACTTAAGTAGTAGGCCTAATGATTTAAAAAAATGTATTTTCAGGTCTCCAGTCAAGTTTATGTATTTTGTCTCGAGAGTTGAATTAAAAGACCACACTGCATGACTACTCACTACTACATACTCATGGAAATACCTTTTTTAAACTTCTTTTTGAGCATGAGAGTGCTAAGAATTCTGCCTGCCTCAGCCTGTTTTTTTTTTTTTTTGGGTAGCCTATTTCGGGGGTCAATGAGTATGGCCTGTGCTCCTTCTACTACTCAAGAAACTATAAAAAGCTCCCCTGTGAGCCATAGTTTCTAAAAGTAGGCCCACTAGGCATGATATAGGGGCTACATTGTTGTTGACAATTGTAGTTGTACTTTTTTGTACATTATACATGTCATAATCTAAGCAATTTTTAGCTTCCCGGTCCCAGTGTTTTCAAAACCAGACAAGTTCTCTGTTTCTTCAGTTAGTTGGATGTTACATGTATGTTGATTATTTCACTTCTAGTTTGGCAGGTGTCCTGACCGACTGTCTAGTCATGTCTCGCCTCTTTGATCTATTGCCATTAACATCCTGACAGTTGCTAGACTGTTATTGCAATTAATTGGAGACAAAGGCTGTTTCATGTCCAGCTGCCACTTTATCTTTCTTTTAAATAGGTCAAATTATTCTTGTGAAATTACACGACACTTATTGTGCTGTGAACTCACATTTAAGTGTTACTACTGTCCAGAAGAAGGGTTGATGACACAACATAACACAGCATAGGTTTCAGTAACACTTGGTATTGTTAGCATAGCCACTGTGAATTGTCCCAATATGCTGGACTCCCCCGCTTTTTTTCCTCAGCCCAACGTGGCATCAGGAAGTGATGATCTTTTGAATAAAATTAACATTTTTCTAAACAACTGTACAACAAATTTGCAAAATGTTAACATAGCTTAACAGTTTTCTCCAATCACTGTTGGATTGCCCAAAAGAACCGAGCCTGATATGATGCATACTACATTGTACATGTAGCTCCGTCCAAGTAAGGCCTACATTGTAGCTACTAGTCCTGACTGTTTTTGACCTTTTCTACTAACAGCAGAAAGATAGTGATAATAATTGTGCCTTCACTCAGATAAAAACTTGTTTATGTTTTTACCAATCTGTAAACTTCTTGCTCAATGCTTCAGTTTGGGAAGGGCAAGGGCATCAAGTTATTTTTACCTGGAAAAGGGCACTTTATGTATGAGGAAATTTCTACTGGAACTTTTGAAGGGGCAAAAAGGCAATGACCAGGGGCAGGTGGGGCAGCTGCCTTTGTTGCCTCCATATAAATCTGATCTGAACAGAGTACCTCGTCTAGTTTGCTCTGATCGTCTTCGGAAGGATTCTTGACTCTGTTTTTGGATGCTGCTCAAGTACGTACTGCTGTGGAGATTGGCAGTTGGGCTTGGCTCAATGGTGCCCAAAGGAGGGATCATGACCAGGTTGATAAGCTGGGCTTAGTAGCTCGGTAAAGCATGTAGGCTTGATAGATGAATACAGTTTCTGTATTTGCAATAAAAATAAATCAGGTTCCAATGAATACATGATTTGATGGCTTCAAATTGTGTCCTCCCAGGAAAGTACATTATTCTGGTTACAAAAACATACCTTTATTATTAATGAAGTACACCTCAAGAAAAAAAATTGTGGTTTTGGCTTTCTTATCAAGTAAATTTCATTTTTGAGTGAACATCATAATCCCAACAAGCAAATCTCAACATTTTAAATAAAATAAAAATCATGATCATACGACCTTCCTTTCTGAAATAATGTGGAATGTTCGATGACCTGGACGCTAAATTTTACGACCCTTTTGGAAAACATAAACGCCAGAAAAATTAATTTTTAAAAACGTGACGTCTCAAACACTCATTAAAATAATTTATTTTACGAAATGAAAACAAGGCCATAAAATGTCCTTCAAAAATTTCCACTGAATACTGTGTACATAGACCCAAAATGTATCCGGTAATATTGTGAAAATTTTCACACTATAATATTTTTCTGTTGTCATTTTTGCATTCAGCAAAATTAAGAGTTTCAGACCTTTAGCAGTAAACCATGAATCAATAAGTTCACCTGCCAATGTAAATTGTATAAATTAAAATGATTATTACTATTATATTTCTGGTAATGAAACCAATGATGCCTCATATTAGTAGTGAACTTAATCAATGTAGCTTGCAAGCCTGAGGAAACCTGTAAGCAAGAGTGCTTGCTACACACGTATCTGAAACAGAAAAACCAGGGATAACCCAGGCTACTTGCTCTTCTATAATAAATTCTGTTTGGGTTCTAGTGCGTGTACTACCAATCATTAATTCACAAGACGAATAAACATTTATTTAAGTATCTAGATTAGCATTTTGCTCAAGGATACAAGTGCTCTGACCTACCTACCGGGACTCAAACCCCCATCTGCTGATCAGACAGAAAAAAATATACAAAAGCTTGAGTCCGGTGTTCTCAACCGCTCAGCCTCAACTTGCCACATGAACAAGCAGACTGCACTGTATCACATTTAATTACTTACATAACCACTCAAGCTCGCGAGCTGATGTAAGCCCAGTTTGATTTGTTATGCAATTCATTTAAGCATTAAGAAATAGCTGACTGATTCATTATTACATCGTGGTTGGATTGATAAAATTGAATCCCTTTGAATAATCCCTGAACAGGTATTTGTCCAGTATCTCTTCTCTGTGTTGACTTAAGATTCATATAGTAGCCTTGTATTAGAGCTTGAATCGTGAATGAATAACACTCCAACATTAGTTATTGGCAAACACTAGTATACAATTGTTGCACGCTGTGACGGGATCCATTTTTACCTCGTCAACTAACACGGTCGGCCATTTATGGCAGTCAAATTTTTTACTCCCATAAATGGCCGACCGTGTTAGCTCGCGACGTTAAAGGAAAACTGTTCAATTTTGAGTGATTCTTGTGTGGATCATTATTATTCTACTTTTAAAACATCTTTCTAACCATAGCATTTCATAACAAACGGTTTCAAACGCTTTTTCTAGACCAACTCGTCCGATCCAAGGCAACGTGCTCCTTTAACAAACACAAGACCGCCAGGCTTGTTTGGTCTTGAATTTACCTGCCTAACACTATCATTTCTAGCCTTGGGCCTGCAGTCCAGTGTTAATTTCTAGCCCTGTGGCTGCGCAGCGCGCGTATTCAGTAACTTGGTTAGAGTTCAGATTCATTCATAGAAACAGGCCTGCTACATGTGTACAGTTATGACCATTCAATCCCCAAAGTATTATAAGTTAAATATGTGAATATGTTTTATTCAATCTTACCAAAGTTGTGCACCCGCTTTCAGATGACACAGATCTTTGTTTGCTTGATTACATAATATACCATGATTTACATTATAATAGGCATTCAGACTAGCAGTTCTTATTAGCCTTTGTGTCAATGTGCAATGTACATTGTACTGTACCATATTCTCCCTCCATGATTGTACACAAAATTGTATCATTAAAAGGCTTACATAGCGGTTAGATCGAGATTAAGGAATTAGGTTTCCTGTATTCAGATTGCTATCTTGTTTTATACCGATATTGGAATTCCAAGAAAATCTCTGGCACTAGACTGCAGATCGAAAACTGAAAGAATCTCAATTTCGTTTTCAAATCTTGCTGACATTGTGTTCGAGGTTTATAATTGGGAAAACTTAAAGGGGCACATTGCCTCAACACCTCTCAAAATGTTGCTGTTTTGAACTTTATAATGCAAATCTAGATACAAGATTTTCCAGGCCTGTATGCTTCGTTTTGGAAAGGGCAAGGGCTCAAAGGCATTTTTCCCTTGGTAAAGGGCACCCTATGAGTATGAGGAAATTTGAATTTCTACTGAATAGAGCATTTCAAGGGCACCAAGTCAATAGACCCTTCCAACGCAATATGTAAATTGCATATAGCGCGTGCGGGAAAATCGCGCTGTTTTGTACACGGCTAATGGGTGCGTGACGCACACGCGATTGCGCGTCTGCTTAGTGAACAACTCTATGGTGTTTGCCAACCAACAGGGTCTGTACGCATGCGTGAATGTAATTAGCATATTTCATGGGAAGGGTCCATTGTCGGGGGGCAATGAGCATGGAGGCAAACCAATGAAGTATCAGGCCAAGTTTTCTCAACGATTCCCTTTTATTCTAACCTTGAGTCCCTATTAATAGTAGCTGTTCCATAGCTACTGATTATTTTTTGTATGATGAGATAACAATATTAATCAAAACTTCAAAGCAAACTATAAAACTGTCATGGATACAAATTATAGCAGGAAAAGAGCTAGTGATAACAGTGATTTATTTGCTGTGATCATGTATCAAAAATAACAATCCACTGCAACCCAGTATGTTCATGGATCCTCTGAGGTAATAGATGTGTTTGAATTACATGATTTTGTTCCAGATAAACAGTGACATTTCATACTACTTAGTGAGCACTGTCCTCTTTAGAATTTAAATTTCAAAGCGAGCTATAAAACTGTCATGGAAACAAATCATAGCAGGAAATGAGCTAGTGATAACTGTTTTATTTGATGTGATCATGTATCAAAAATTACAATCCACATGCAACCCAGTACATGTATGTTCATGAATCCTCTGAGGTAGGCCTACTAGATGTGCTTGAATTACATGATTTTGTTCCAGTTAAGTGCTGATTTTGTTCCATACTAGTACTGTCCTCAACAGAATTGAACAAATTAAGCAGAACTTCTTATGTGGGTTAGTGTTTATTTCAACAACTGTATTGGACTCTTAGGAGTTTGTCTAGGGTGTCATTGACCTGTATCATGCTACCACCATCTTGGTCAGGTCCCCTGTATCCAACTACCGTGACAGATGCTAATATTTGTAGTACAAAATGGAACCAGAATATTTCCCCCTTCCAGTCATGGTTTGGTTACATGTATTCATTTTAATGGATGAAAAATCGAATGGCCGAAGCGTGATCAAAGTAATTTTGAAATAAAGTCTATGAAGAACTTTTGAAAGAGGTGTAGCGACCAGAGGGCTTGGCCTCTTTGACCCCATGTACATGTAATAGACCCTTCCCATGAGTTATGTAAATTGCACATAGCGCGTGCGCACTAACGTTTTGGTTGGCAAAATGAGGGAACATCGCGCAGTTTTGTACACAGGTAATGGCTGCGTGACGCAGGCGTGATTGCGCGACCTGCTTTGTGCACAACTCTAGGGTGTTTGTGAATGTAATTTAGCATACTTCATGGGAAGGGTCCATTCCAGGCCTGGTTTGAGGTAAACAAAGCAAATAAGTAAAGATTGATCACCTTCAAGTAGCACCTTAATCATTGTAGACAAACACTTGACACTGAAGGGTGTTGACAAAACATGATATTGTAGGTTCTAATAAATGCATACTAGCTGTATGCTCAGTGCTTCACAGTAGGCCCGCAGGTGGACAAATTGAAAATGATGGATTTCATGTCAAGAGGTGCTCCAAGGTCAAATTCAATTTTATGAGGACTCGTTTCCACAGATGCAGTCCTTATGAGAGTTGAAAGAAGACTACAGGTCTCTAACCATGCTATAAGCCTCATGTTAAAATGTTTTAAAATGCCCTTTTTGTGTTTTTTATAACGCAAATTTTCAGAGCGGAATTTGAAACATGACGTCAATGAATGTCAATAGCAAATTGTTCTGTCGTTCCAAGGATTATTTTTGATTGGACATTATGGAAATTCAGAATTGAAACTAATGGTAATCTGTACAAATATGTGACGCATGTAAAATACATAATGTATTGAAGGGATGCCATTGCATGTTTTTGCAGGTCTGCTGCTTCATTGGTGAAAAGGCAAGGTCACAGTAGGCAACACAAATCAGAAGAGATACATTTTGTTTGGTGACTTTTGAAAAACCTCAGGCTGGGCATTTTCTGATTAAGTTGTAAAGTACATGGGTCCTGATGCCATGGTTAACACCAATATCTCCAAGAAATTCTGCTAGTATTCAAAGGGTGTGTTTTCACAATCATATTGCAGTCATGTAGGAATGTCCGTATATTGTGCAGTCATGTGTTGAAGTAGGTCGTGTCGTGACCTTGAGTTCTGATGGGCGATACAGCTGCACAGTAATTGCAGTCATGTCTGGGTTTAAACTGTGCTGCAGTATCATTGTGTGATATGATGAAACTGGTGGCACTCCAATGCAGGGCGCTTTCCTGTAGGTCAAATGGGTGTCGCTCTTTGTCCCTTAATGTGTCCGTCTGGTGAAGCTTTGCATTGCCATTGTTTTATCATGGTTTACTTCTAAGATGGTGGCAAGATTTAAAGTCTGCTAAAAAATATGGAAGTCGTTCATGATAAATGCGTGTATACAAAAAATCTTAGATTTCCGATCAACTCGATGGAAATTTTGACATGCGACACAATTTTTAGTAATTGCTGAGGCCTAAAAACTGTGTCTTTTTTATCCTGCGTCAAGATTTCCATCGCGCGACCGACTATAAATCGGCCTTAATGCAGTCAGTCGTACTTGTATGGTATGTGTTGCATGATTGGGTTGAGACTGGTAAGATGCATGTTGTAGCTGTTATAGCTGGAGTAAGAAGTGAATTAAAAAGAATAGTTTTGCAACACATCTACATGTAAATCATGAATTCAGGATTGTGCTCATAAATTGAGCACTGGGAGTGTTTTCATTTTTTTCCCATACTGGTCAGGCATTACCAAGTGCTGTTCTGTGCCGACCAGTGTACAGTGTACTGTAGCTACAGCCCTTTCTATTGCTCTTAATGCAGGATTGGGGCCAGTTTGGTAATTGAAAATCAAGACAAGAGTCATGACATGAGTTTTTCGAGACAACTTCCAGTCACATGACAGTATTTAATTCAGAAGGAAACAAGGGACAATTTGTAGCAATTGTATGAACAGTTTATAGCATTGACATTTAATTGCCTGTCAGTACCAATTAGGCCTATGCACAATATAACTGTTGGTATCTGACATTAACGATTGATGTACTGCTTGATGCTGTAGACAGTTTTCTTTTCAATTGAAATGTCAACACGGTCAATGGCCTTTCCACAGTCGGTGAAATTGTTCACAGGATAACAAAGAGTAGTTCCGCATGATCCCCTGTTGTATAATTTGTTTACAATATAAACTACATGAATAACTACAGTTCACTCACACTTCCTTTCCCCAGTTCAGTTTTTGGTATCAATGAAAGTTTGTTGACCTTTCATTGTCTGACCCCCCAAGTTAGTGACAAAAAATACTTGTATGGTTGGACTGCTGTGGTTGAGTTTTGTAAGGCATAAATGACTGTACATGGTGGATTCATAAATACAGCATTATTTGACTAACATCTGTACACAAGTGGGTGTAGAGTAGCAGGTACTTGAACTCCCACATGTTTCCCTTTGAATAAACAATGGATGCATTTGCATTTTACAGTGACCATTCTGGTAGTTGTAATCATGGAAGTAGAAATAGCTTCTACCTCCATGTTAATAATTGAGTGAGTAGGGTTTTTGTACTTTATGTAGGACACATAACAGGTTGTACACAGATTTACATTAAACCATTAAACTTACACGGTTTGAAGATAACGATGGAAGAAAGTTTCTCTTAAAATATTACTTGCTGAGGTGATGTAGTTTTTTGAGATGAGTAACAACAATGTCGCAAATAAAAAATTGTCTCAGGAGGCAAAAACCATTTCAGCATGTACAGCGTATATTACGCAACTCTCCTAAAAAACATTGCTTTAGCGTTTCCACCCTAGCAGAGTCTTTCTTGAAGGCCAAGTGTAAATGCTGACAGACTAAGTTTGTACTAGTAAGGTAACTAGTCCTACTGGTCAGTAGTGCAATTTGATCAATGAGTGGTCTTCTAAGTATTTGGGTAGCCAAAAGAGAAACATTTCTTTTCTTAGATAAACATTTATTTGTTGATCATTTGTTAGCTTTTTATTGATCTTTACATTCAATAACTCTTGGTGATAACGCGCATTTGTTTGAGTGCTGCATAAATTTGGCTTCAACCATCAATCCTGATTTTTACCACCTAACTCAGTTCGTCAGTCAGGGGAAGACTGACTGATTAAATACATATTTTTGCCAGAGAACAAAATATTGGAACATATTGTGTAGAACAGTGCAGTCTGTAGTGTTTAACCTTTCTGGGTAGAGTCACCTTTAAAGACACTGGACACTATTGGTAATTGTCAAAGACCAGTCTTCTCACTTGGTGGATCTCATCATACGCATAAAACAACAAACCTGTGAACATTTGAGCTCAATTGGTCGTCGAAGTTGCAAGATAATAATGATAAAAAAACACCCTGGTTACACAAAGTCGTGTGCTTTCAGATGCTTGATTTTGAGACCTCTAATTCTAAATTTGAAGTCTCGAAATCTAATTCGTGGATAATTACTTCTTTCTGGTTAACTACGTTACTTCAGAGGGAGCCGTTTCTCACAATGTTTTAAACTAGCAACAGCTCTCCTTTACTCATTACCAAGTAAGGTTTTATGCTAAGGCCGAACAAAATAATAGTTGTGTTTCCAATTACACTGTGGATGGGAATAGGGTAGGTAGGGGGGTAATATCTTTTTTTTTTGCTTAAAGTTTTTATGGCTCCGAAAATTAGGGTAGGCTAATGTTCCTAAATGGTTTTTTTTGCGCACTTAATTTAAAGACTGACCATGTCAAATTTGTTATTGTATGTCAATAGTACCTATCAGCACTGTCTATTCACTGATTCAATGCATGTATCTGACTTAACACCAGTAGAAAGTGGATGGTTTGAGTCCAAATAAAAACACAAGAACATGTCACCATTCTTTCAAAGACAAATAACACCAACATGTTTTTATTGCTGTTTTATAATATGTACGTAAATAAATAAATACAATCCGTGAAAGATGTGAGGTTTGTGGTAACACCATGCAAGATCCCTTGCAGCATCAGAGTCCAGCATTCTTAATAAATACACAAAAGACAATAAATGGCAATATAAAATTCATTTGTACCACAACTACTACCAGATACTTTAAAATATGAAATAAATATATTTCTATTATCATGCATATATTTTTCTTTTAATGTGTTGGTCACAATACATCCATGAACATGTATAGATTTGTCCTAAATTAACACCCCTCAATGCATTGTTTGTGCCCTTGCTTTTTTCCCTTGAGAAATTTTGGCATGCATTGCCAACACAAATAATTGATTGCACGTTTAATACGTAATATAATAAGCAACAGAACAGATAAAAATGTAAGTAGCAAGTCTACATCAAATTTGTTTGTAAAGTTGGTAGTTGATGTACTTGCGAAGGCCTGTATTTTGTCTTCTGTGTCCGGGTGTCCTAATGTAAATGCAGAGTTTATTGTTGATTCAAGTGGTAACGATCGCATCATGTTTGTAGTGGTCAACTTGTGGGAGCATCTATCCCACGTCAACGCGAACACTCCTCCTGTCCCCGGTGCCGCCATGTTGCAAACGGCCTTGCAAACTATACTGCGAGGAAACACACGGCCTCGAGCAGTCAGTCGAGTCACGATCGAAAGCGTCGTGGTATCACACGTGTTTGCAGCCAGAAGCATAGTCTAGGTTCCTAGACCATTGGTGTTGCGTGGTCACACACAACCAACGTTCCGAGTATGCACGGCAAAAACTGTACACGCTTGTAATGAACGAACGCTAGCGGGCGCTCTGTTTCTCTGATTTCCGGTGCTCACCAAGCAATTCACAACCAATAGCAAGTGAGCTTTCAAAACACACTCATGTTGACCAACGTTTTACATTGCCTGGTACCCAACTGTGAAAAGTTTCCTGTCATTGGACTTGGAGGTGACGTCAAGTCAAACATTTTCCAAAACACTTTCCTCATTATTAATGGAGCCTAAATTAATTGAAAATACGCACACAAAAAAACCCTTTCAGAAATTATAATGTCAACTTCATCTGCAAATTACAACTTTATCTGCAGATTTAGCTTATTAATTGGCATTATAAATTTTTGAAACACCCCTACGCTCCTTTTTCGACGAGCCCAAACACGTCACAGAACCGCGCAAAATAGTAATCACGCAAGTTGAAAATTGTGCACATTCGCGCACGTAAATGTTTTAATTTGCGTAGGTATATCTTCAATTTGCGCAAGTTAAGCACACTGATGGAACATGTAACACAACAACTGAATTTGCCGACGGAATGGAACGACTTGTACTTTTGTAGGAGCTAGCTCACGAAATTACGTGGTGGTATGATCGAAGTGACCAAGGTACGAAATGGAAAAGGTTCGAAGTGTCCGACATTCATGTTTGAATGAGTAAAAAAATAAAGGAAAAAAACGAAGAAGAAATCCAGGACGATGTGCACGAAAATGAGGTTCAGGGTCGGCACCATAAGATTTTATTTTAGATCGTTTTTATTAATAAAAACATGTAGGGTCGGCGTGATTTTCTAGGGACGGTCGGGTAACCGGAAACACAACTATTATTTTGTTCGGCCTAATAATTGTTTTGACAATTACCAATAGTGTCCACTGCCTTTAATGTCCATTGCTGCATGAACATGTATCTTAATTGAAAGTGATTACCCAAGTCTGGTCTAGCAAAGAATGATTTATGTTATTTATTATTTGACATCATGTGTAACATGTGCTAATGATATTATCCAAGGACACATTATCCATTATTCCAGTTTGAGTATCTTTTGGATGAAAGACCTGAGTTTGTTTCAAGTGGTCATGGTGGTATGGTCAGCCATTGTCTTGATTGGGTATGGATGATTGTTTGGGAAAGGTCATATGTCACTTTGCATGTTGCCTAGAATTGTTACATCATGGTTCATTTTTGTGGAGATCCTTTTGTAGAATGAATAATGTTGTTATTCCCTGTGCCAACATGTGGAGTTACTTGTATTTAGTTAACTAGTAATTCCACTAGTCCATGATTCATAATGAATATTTTATTTGATTTGTATTTAACACTGAGAAAGCCAGATTTAAAATCCTCTTTGGAGAGAACTGTAACCTGTCCTCGGGTGTTGTAATGTTACTAACATTTTGGCCATTAACATTTAGGAGCTTCAAAGGCTATTCTCTTGACTTTGACTATACTTTAGATCGACAGATTCCTCTTGTACTGGTTTGAAATGGATATTTTATGTACTATAAATGTGTACCGGTAACATCTCTTTCTGTCTCAATTCAGTAATAGAGTCAGGCAAGATCTACCGACTATTAAACCCTCTTCTGATTGACCATGTTTAATAACTCACAGTTAATTTCTCACATTTGCCGGTAGACTCAGAGCGTAGGACTACACAAACATTGAAGTCATTTAATTGATATGTTGTTAAATGGTGTAACACTGGTGCCTCCACAATCTACCAGAAAGGGAGATTTTTACTGCCAACCTTAATTTGGTGCATCTTTGCCTGAATGAGGCTAAGGTCATTTAGTGCAATTTGATCAAGAGTGATCTTCCAAGTATTTGCTATAGCCAAAAGAGATTCTTTTTCTTAGTTAAACATTTATGTGTTGATTTTGATTATCTTTCAAATTAATACAAGTTTTTCATTTAGTGACCTTTTGACTATTATGAGCATGTACAATGTAGACCTGAGGTGACGATTTGTACTTTCCATGTGATGCCAGGAACATGTTGACCAACTGTCACCTGACATCATGTACATGTACATCATTATTCACATAAATTATAAAAAGAGAGACCTAATTCCAGAAATAGTCCTAGCAGGAAATGTAACTGGTCATTTAAGAATTGTATGTTTTTGTATCATAACAAATATATAATCAAAGTATTTTTAAAGTAAATTTGAAATATCGCCCCGATTGTTGCACAAAATCTCTTTGGCTGAGAGATGCAAGGTTTGCAGCTCTGGTACACAAAAAACCGATACCCTCACTGATCATTATCTACCATGTCTACAGTATGTAAAAAAATATGTACATGTTTGAATAGTGATTCTAAATCCATTTGTTTTGGATGTTTATTTTCCAGCTGCGTAAACTCGAGCTCTCCCAAGCCTTAGAGAAGTCACGTATCCTCCAGGATGGCCTGCAGGCCTTAGCACAGGAACATCACAACTTGGAGCAACTGTCCAAGTTTTCTTCTCACAGTGGGAGTTTGTATGATGCCAAGACGGAGGCCAGCAACGCAGAAAACCCTTGTGCTGAGGTAAATTAGAAATGAATGTTCAGGATTTAATTCAAGATGTATACAAATGTACATGTTTGCCTTGAAACGGTCTTCACACTTTATGTCTCATCATTCGGCATAAACTTGAGTCCATGGCTGCCTCGTCCTCAGATTGTAATAGGGGTAAATTTGCTTAGCACAACAAAAATTTACTTAGGTTACCAGCTAGAATACCGTGCAGATGCGACTGGTAATTTCCCCGGTTATTTCTGGTGTAGCAAAGAAATTTTTCTAAACAGAATTTTCTGCTAAACAGCTTTATGAAATTGGGTCCTGTTCTCTTTCAATTGCTGCTGTTCTCATCCTGTTGTTGGAGCTTTTTTTGGGGTGCAATCAAACAAATAATGGTTAAGTGTCTTACACTTATAAGCATCAAGACCTGCAGCCTCACACGAAAGACTAGGATTAATCCTATCTTGAGTTAGGACGAGTAACTAGTCATAACTTAGGATTAATCTTAAGACTTTCATGTTATAGTTCAATGCTGGGACTCGTCCCATTAGTCCTAAGATTAATCCTAAGTTAGAAAAAATTTGTTGAAATCGACGGCAGGACTGGAACCCGCACTCTGCTCATCAGAGCGCTTGACCATTTGAACACGAGAAACGCGAGCAACATTTGTAAGCCCCTATATCGTTGTTTATAATTATTTTTGTGCTTTTCACCTTCCCAGGAGCTGAGTGAAAGGGCATCTCTTGATTTTGCCGACGCCCTGAGTGACTCGGACAGTTTTCACAGTATGACGGACGGGATGCAGAGTTCCCTAGAGAGGTTACAGGTCTCTGACTCGACCCCTGAAAGTCAAAGGTCAGATAAGAAGAGTAAAGAAGAAAAGATGTCCGAGGAGTCCAAGACGATTGCGAATGGAACGACAGATATAGTAATACCAGGCTGTGCAAGGTAAGCAGGGTTATTGTTCTGGCCTGGAATTTCAGGGAGGTCATAGCCTCTGATGCCCACGTCTTGGCCTTGGTGCCCCTTCAGAAGTTTCCCATTGACTTCAACATTTTCCAATGGAAGTGCCCTTGGCAAAATACAAATGGCCTTGCCCTCTGAAAGATGAAATTCCTGACCTGGTTGTTAGGGGGGGGGACTTCAGATAAAACTCACAAAAAAATCATAAAGAAACCATTTAGAATGCGCCAGATTAAAAAGCTATGTACTGCTGCTGTTACAACACCAAGTAAACCACATTGGGCAGATCCACCGTTCAAGTAATAATAATGATAATTCTGGCTTCTTATATAGCGCACATGTCCGTCACTCAGTGACGCTCTTGGCGCTGTAACATACAGTATTTCCTGCCAGATGTGAGCCTACGTTTGAATTATGAGACCTAAATCTGATAGCACCATGTAATGTTTTACAAGGTGCTGTGGAGCAATTGTTGCCGATCATGTACAAGTATGATAGCCCGCAAAAGAGGAATTAACTCATAGAGCAACTGGTCCCCTCTCATTCTTCTTACATCTTGTGATTATCTAACTGTATGCAGTTGAGGATGACCATGTAAAAACATGATTCATTTGAAATAGAATTGCATCAGACACTTGCGTTTTGACATACTCTTCCTGAAAGTTTTAAACACGCTTCCACGCAAACTTGGGTGCCAATCTGTGTTTTTGTTTTCAGTACAGCTCTACCAGGGGTTACTGACGAGGTGTATCAATATGGCGCGCTGCCCATGGTAGCAAAATTTTAAACAAAATGTATAACTAAGTGTACCAAAAATTATAATTTTGTAAGTTCGCATCTAATTCTGATGTCTCAAAATAAAATTCAAATATTTCAGTGGAAAGTATTACTTCTTTCTGCGCTACTTAAGAGGGAGCTGTTTCTCACAATGTTTTATAATATCAACGGCTCTCCATTGCTTTTTACCAAGTACGTTTTTATGCTAACAACTATTTTGAGTAATTACCAATAGTGTCCATTGCCTTGAAAACAAAATACCCTTAAAAATGCCCAATATACATGTACCAGCAAAAAATATTGGGTCGAAGTGTATTTATTAACTTATTAAATTTAATGTTTCAGAAATATAACTAGTAAATCACAGGCACCATAAATCATCCGCTGGTGCTTTAAAATCGCATTAAAATCAGTTTAGACAGGAAGTCATAATCTACTATACCATCAGGAACACCAGGACAAATTATTTGTGGTTACTAAAACACCATCAAGCTTACTGGTCCAGCAGACATGTAACTGAAAATGTTAAAGGTGAGAGAAACTAGAGTTCTGGGTCAAATATCATGACTGCTAGAATTATGACATGTTCAGCCCATGTGTTGTGCTTTGCGCGCGTCAAAAGCAGAGAATTCCACAGTGAGGTCCATTCAGATTCTCAATGTTTTTCAAAGTTGTGGGTTGGTGCTACATGTACGTAGGTCAATAACTGATGGTCAAAAGTCAATTACTTTATATTTGTTCATTATAAAGAAGAAATTTAATACAATTTATTATACATGTTACAAATTAAAAAGAAGAAGACAAACTAGCTGGTCAAGATCGTCAATGTTAATCCAAAGTAAAAGTTGTTTGTTTAAGCCAGGAAATCCCATCAAAATACTGAATGTTGGAGAGACTTTTGATATAGGGGTGGTTCCATGTACACTACATACTTAAAGGCAGTGGACACTATTGGTAATTACTCAAAATAGTTATTAGCATAAAACCTTTCTTGGTGACGAGTAATGGGGAGAGGTTGATGATATAAAACATTGTGAGAAACGGCTCCCTCTGAAGTGCCATAGTTTTCGAGAAAGAAGTAATTTTCCACGAATTTGATTTCGAGACCTCAGATTTTAAAACTTGAGGTCTCGAAATCAACCATCTAAACGCACACAACTTCTTGTGACACGGGTGTTTTTTTCTTTCACTATTATCTCGCAAGTTTGATGACCGATTGAGCTCAAATTTTCACAGGTTTGTTATTTTATGCATATGTTGAGATACACCAACTGTGAAGGCTAGTCTTTGACAATTACCAATAGTGTCCACTGCCTTTAAAAGAGGTTGCAACCATTGGAATAAACTGATATCATGCCAGCAGAAAAGTGGTACCCTTTATAATGCACTTTTTTCTTGTCAATCATTATTTTACCGGTTTATGATTAACCCTAGAAAGAGTTTATAATACAATTGTTTTTCATGCGAAATTGTCTGAACAAATTGTCTGAAACAAAATTCAGTTGTGTTTTTGAAAGAAATATATGACATGTTAACATGGAAAATATTGGAAATATGTAAATTCAGGACATGACTTTTACTTTTGTTTCAGTGAAAGTAGGTTAAATGTTGCAGCCGATTGGCCGCTACAGGCATTTTAGTTTCAAGCCGTTTCTGGCCGCTTCAAATGGTCTTTTAGGGGTTTAGAATCTACATACTTATAAAGGCATTAAATTGAAACGTAAAAACAAGAATCCTTTTGATCATCATTCCCTGGCCCTAAAAAGCTTTAAAATTTTGACAATTTTAGGTGGTAGTGACGCATTGTCATGGACCCAACATGCTGGTGCCATCTACTTCTAATTGATTTTTAGCTGTTTCGTAGCAGAGCGCTGCAAATAAGCTCTTGTTTTTGTTAGAGTTTTATTTATTTTTGTTATGTTTTTTTAATATATTTTTTAGTACTCGTGTTTTTTTGAATACTTCTTAAAGAGCAATTACAATGAAACTTTCAGTGATGAAAGGCAATGGTACAATGATGACCATAACACAATGACGTCATGATGACGTCATCACCTGTCACGTGACGTCATCTTAAAGTTGTAAATTTGAAGATGTGTGTGGTAAAGTTTTTGTAATCACTTCAAAATGAACACACATGTTGATCATCAGCCAGGCATCCTATGTGTGAAGTTTCAGATTGATGACGTCATCGGGGAGGGGGGGGGGTCACGCGACATGGCATTAAAGGTGCACTTTTTCAACGTTTATAACTCTAGAAGCAATAATACGCTCATGTTGAAACTTTGCAGGTTGTTAGATAATGGAAAGTTCTTGTGAACTGTGAAGTGACGTCATGATGACGTCATAACATGATTTTTTATGATTTTTTTCAATTTTTGCACCTTTAAGTCATAAGTTG
Organism: Asterias rubens; assembly: GCF_902459465.1. Lineage (NCBI taxonomy): Eukaryota > Metazoa > Echinodermata > Asteroidea > Forcipulatida > Asteriidae > Asterias > Asterias rubens. Next base: position 6,598,068 of record NC_047077.1, read on the forward strand.
CTAACTGAACAAGGTATAATCTGAATTTTTTATTTTTTTATGCGGCTTGGCAAACTGCTTTGAAAAAAAAAAAAAAAATCAAAATCAGTTGAGAAATTTGAAAATTCTATTGACGAAACAGCTATGCATTTGTGCACAAATGTAATCATGTCTAGTTATAAATGCTTGTATTTATGTGGGCATTTGTTTTGAACCAAGAAATTTACAATGTAGTGTAGCCAAAAGCAGAAGAAAATGCACTCATTTGAAATTCAAAGGAAGTTCCACTATGAAAGAAAACCAATTTATAAAGAATTAATAATTAAACACAACAACAGTTTTTAAATGCTTTTACTACTCTACTACTCCAAAGGTAGACCCTGTAGTGATCTATTTTCCAAAGGCAAAAACAAGGAGTCATACAGTGTACTAGGTTTAACCATGTAGAATGAGTAAAAGCAATCTGCAAAAAATACTGTGACATAAAACCCCTTCTCTTAAAAGATACATATTGTGTACATGTTAGCAAGATTTATTGGTTTATTTTACTTACATTACAACAAACAAAAACACAGGACCTACGTCTTTCTTCAGAAGGACAAATCAATAATTGTTAAGTGTCTTGCTTTAAGGACAGCTTACAAGGACACGTGCCAAGACCCACTGATCAGAGTCACAGGAGCTCGAGTGCAACGCTCTTGACCGCCTGGTGACAGCATGCCACAAAGTGCTACATCAATTATAAGGGTTCATGTTTTTGGCAACTATATTATCCTTTGCAGTTCATACTACGTACACTAACTGTGTATTTCACTTGTGTCAATAAAAATAAGCAAAGTGATTTGGGGGTTCTTTAAGTGCTAATGCTTAAACCTGTCAGTAATTCAGAATGAAAAGTTGTTTTCCTAGAGTTTTAAAATAATTCCTTTGGGTTGTTTTCCTTAAAGTTTTAATCCCATACAATTCTCTTTAAGTTTAATTTTTCTAACCCAGGTTCCTCTATGTTATAATGTCTTGTCACGTTTAATTTGTTGACCATATGAAACGTGATCATAGAATCATCCAGGGAAAGGAAGGGCAAAGGTCAAGCTTAGTGGTTGTTTGTTGATAACGAAAATAGGTCTTTGTTGCTTTGAAAGGAAGTTTTGAGCATTGTCATGCTTACTTCAGTGTACATCCTGGAATCGCACCGTGCAAAGATTTTAAATGTGACGCCATCTGGGCCCAATTTCAAAAAACCTGTAATCGGAAAAACTTGTTAAGAAAAGCATTGTGTAATAGAAATGGGTTACCAGCCAAAAATTGCATTAAGTTTCAGCATTGTCGTGACTGGTGCCCCCATTCAATTTTTGCTCAGCAAAGAAATGCCTTTTAAGCCTGTCTCAGATTCAAATTTGTTGATGAAAATTACCCCTTTTTAAAACAACAGGTACTGTACATCTGTAGCATTCCATTATGTAAACCATTTCGCCTAGCTGCTCTGATGTAACAATAAAAAAACAACCTGTTGTAATCTTGGTACTTAAAATTATGATTTTGTTTTGGGTAAACAAGATAAACGATCATAGTGCACTTAAGATAAAAAAACAAATGTTTACTTAATCAATTCTACTTAGTAGTTCATTTCCATCTATAGCCCATGATAAAGCCTGGCATGATGTACATGATGTCTACAGAATTAAAGCGATTGGCGATGTACATATTGTCTAGAATTAAAGCGGTTGGCGATGTGCTAAGAAACATACTTCTGAACTTGTCCTGAGAGCTAAACAAATTTCTGACTTTGTTTGTGTTGGTCATAATTTCTTCTTTTTCAAATGTAAACAATAATTGTTTTAGTATGTTTTAAAACATGTTGTGAGAGAGTGCATAATTTGAACACAAGAATTACATTAATTCATGCATGCTGAAGCAGTTCTCAGATTCAAGTTTTTGAATCCCTCTTTCTAAAATCCCATTCCTTTTAACCTGTTTATGGGAATTGTTTCTCAAAATGTTAAACAGTGTCAACGGCTGCAATGCTTCTTATATATTAGTTTTTACCTACATAAACATGTAGTAAGTTTTTATGGTCATTACTTCTTGGAGTAATTACCAAAGGAACATGTACATACCCTCACTTTAAAGCCATTGGGCACTTTCGGAACAGAAAAAAATAAAGGTTCACAGATTTACAAATAACTTACAGGGTTTACAGAAGGTAATGGTGAAAGACTTCTCTTGAAATATTATTCCATGAAATGCTTTACTTTTTGAGAAAACGTTAAAACTTAGATATTGAGAATTACGGATTTATTCTAAACACATGTCATGACAAGGTAAAACGTGCGGAAACAAGGGTGGGTTTTTCCGTTATTTTCTCCCGACTACGATGACCGATTGAGCCTAAATTTTCACAGGTTCGTTATTTTATATAGTTGTGATACACGAAGTATACTGTTTATCGAAAGTGTCCAATGGCTTTAAAGACATGTATCCCCTAATGGAGTGTTGTTGTTCATTTCTACCTGTCATTTATCTTTATTAGATTTAGTGCCGAAGTGTCATGGTGATGGTCTTGCCTCTATATCTCACCACAGGTCTGAAGCCAGCCTCTGTCCCCTCTACAGATATTTCCATGACACATTAAGTGTTCCATCACTCTGTCGGACTTTGTTCCTTCTATTAGGGGAGGGTGTTTGAGCGTGAAACCAGGCTTTCTGATTATTCTCACACATACACCCTTACTTTGCCAAGATGTACTGCATCTCTTAGAATTGAACTCCTTGCCTGGTGCATAGTTCCTTTCGTGTCATTCCGTTTCAAATCTATACAATTTTAAACCCTACCCTCTTCAAATTTGGTTCATGTGGTAATTGTGGCTCAACAAGCTCAAATTTCAAATTTCAGCTCTATCCGATAAATAGGTTTTTTTTGCACTACGGCATGCTCTTTCTCGTTGATTTCGGTCAAAATGTGCCCGACTATCGATATTTAAACGACCATAAATTGGTAACCATTGGGTAAAATTCGTTGAAATTGGTGTCTTTGGAAAGGAAATTGCATTTAAGCCTTCCAAATCTGCCATTATTCTTTTTTGTAGTCACATGTTTAGGTTTAATAACCTTTTGGACCCCCTTCTTTGGCCTTGGATTTAACCTTGTGTATCACATGATCTGGAAGTGAAAATTTACCCCCCCCCCTCCCATATTTTTTCTCAACAATATCAAATATAGAGATATACTATTTTTTGGCTTACTTTCAAGCTCCACTCAAAGTTGCCAAACCTGCCCATTCCTACATGTAAAGGACAATATTATACATGTCAATACGTATCATGATTTTGCTGGTATTTTGTAGCATTGCATGTGCTGTGCCAGCCTGTAACATGATACTCAGAAGTGAATGCACTACAAAGTACACAGTCAACCCTCCTACTGTCCGACCATGTAACATCATCTGAGGTTTTCATAACATGACAAACTATTCCAGCCTGCTGTGATGTGGTACATGTACAGATGCATACTGCTATTTCTGTGCATAGTCATGCAACCCTACACAGCCCTTACAGTTAAATGGTTTCAAACGGTTGGGCAACTTGCTTGTATAAATGTCAATGATATTAAATCAAAATGGCCTTGAACTTGAAATTTTCTCTGACAAAATATTCCTCCTGGGAATGTGAAGACCCATTAGTTTTTGAACTCCAAAACATCCCTGAACAAGAATGCACAAACCTATTTTTCTCAGAATGATGTGATCAAATGTTGTGGATGTAGACAAATTATGCACTGGAAGTGGCAATTTACATCATGACGTGAGGTTCGAAACTTTTCATTTGATCACCACTCAATGAGGCCAGTATACAATTGTTGCACACTGTGACGGGGTCCATGGCGTTTTGTACACCCGAGGGGAAAAAAGGCACCCGAGGCGAAGCATTTAACAATGTTGTTAAATATTTTTTCCTGCAGGACTCAACTTCCAGCTGTTATGATACGGAGGGATCAGTTTAGTCTATGGACAGTCCTCAAACAGTGCATCGGGAAGGAACTCTCCAAAATCACTATGCCAGTTGTCTTCAATGAACCGCTCAGCTTCTTACAAAGGTTTTGTGAATACACAGAACATTGCCAGTTACTATACAAAGCAGCTATGAATGAAGACCCAGTGGAGAGAATAAAGGTGAGACTATAAACAAGTACAACCGAAAGGCCAACTTGGTTCAGTTAGACTGAAGGACGTGCAGTCACAAGGTTGTGGGTTCAAATCCTGCCAAGCTAGCTGCTAATTTCACAATGACTAGAATCAGTATTGTCGTCTTGTTTATGAATCACAATTTCTTGGATTGTGCAGTTTATAGTCATAGACGTTAAACCGATGTTTGTATGATATGAGAGAGATTGGCTGTTGCCAGCTTGGTGTTAGTATCCCTTTGTGGGGGTTTGCTGAGTACCCTTGATGGGAAGATCATCTAAAAAAAAAAAAAAAAAGAGTTGTTGTCTTAAAGGCAGTGGACACTATTGGTAATTGTCAAAGACTAGCCTGCACAGTTGGTGTATCTCAACATAAGCATAAAATAACAAACCTGTGAAAATTTGAGCTCAATCGGTCATCAAAGTTGCGAGATAATAATGAAAGAAGAAAACACCCTTGTCACATGAAGTTGTGTGCGTTTAGATGGTTGATTTCGAGACCTCAAGTTCTAAACTTCAGGTCTCAAAATCAAATTCGTGGAAAATTACTTCTTTCTCCAAAACTGTGGCACTTCAGAGGGAGCTGTTTCTCACAATGTTTTATACCATCAACCTCTCCCCATTACTTGTCACCAAGAAAGGTTTGATGCCAATAATTATTTTGAGTAATTACCAATAGTGTCCACTGCCTGATTGAGTACAGCAGCCTCGATACCATCATTGGCAGCACACCGTATCCATCCCTGCCGTCACTAACTCCCGGTCACTGATTTAACAAAACGTTATCAAAAACTTTATGCAAATACGTAAGTCCATTTGCACAACACTTATTGCCTACTTACACAACAAATCTTGCACTTAGAGAGGAGGGTATACCTTTTGTAATTACTGTACTCTCAAAATTATTGACCATAAAAATTCACTTGGTAAGAAGCACTACAGCTGTTGACAATGCCCCACAATCAGTTAGATTTACAGGTAAGACGGAAAGCCAACACAAAGGCCTTCCTTTGTCCAATTGCCTCCTTATTGCCCCCACTTGCCCCCACTTGCCTCCATCCCCCCTCCCCCCGAAATTGCCTCCATGTCCCCAATTGCCTCCTTATTGCTCCTACTTGCCTCAATCCCCCCCTCCCCCCGAAATTGCCTCCATGTCCCTAATTGCCTCCTTATTGCCCCCACTTGCCTCCATCCCCCCTCCCCCCGAAATTGCCTCCATGTCCCCAATTGCCTCCTTATTGCTCCTACTTGCCTCAATCCCCCCCTCCCCCCGAAATTGCCTCCATGTCCCCAATTGCCTCCTTATTGCTCCTACTTGCCTCAATCCCCCCCTCCCCCCGAAATTGCTTCCATGTCCCTAATTGCCTTCTTATTGCTCCTACTTGCCTCAATCCCCCCTCCCCCCGAAATTGCCTCCATGTCCCTAAATGCCTTCTTATTGCTCCTACTTGCCTCAATCCCCCCCTCCCCCCGAAATTGCCTCCATGTCCCTAAATGCCTTCTTATTGCTCCTACTTGCTTCAATCCCCCCTCCCCTGAAATTGCCTCCATGTCCCAAATTGCTCCCATATCTCAGGGCATTGCCTTGTTGCCTTGGACCGACCGGACACATTTAATGGAGCATACCCCCACTTGCCTCAATCCCCCCCCCCCTAAATTGCCTCCATGTCCCCAATTGCTCCCATCCTTTTGGGCATTGCCTTGTTGCCTTTTAAAAGTTCCAATATTAAAATGAGAAGGTATTACATTGTTACCTTGTGTTTGTTCTTATCTTTGCAGTATGTTGCAGCTTTTGTAATGGCAGCCGGTGCTTCCAATCTAGACAGGCTTAGTAAACCATTCAATCCGTTACTTGGAGAGACCTACGAACTCATCAGGTATTCCTTCATTTCCTTCTTTTGCATTTATTAATATTTACGGATTACTCGTTTTAACATGGAGCCATTAGTTAAATTGCAAATTATCGTTTATTAATAAATATCTTGGACAGTTTCACGTCTCTGATTGGTCAAAACCCGGTCACGTGTGAGAGTGTTAATGGTGGTATAAAGACCGGCTTTGGAAAATAGCGAATAAGTGGCCACTAAATCAGCATACATTGTGTAAACCTTGCGCGTTGCACTGTATCGCACGCTTATTTAAATCCCTGTTAGTTTCATTGCAACTTCGCGCAATTACGCGTACGCGCGCTGAAAATGTATCAATTTTGAGTGCGCGCGTGTAATATGTGCGCACGTATAAACTGACGCCTAGCTCATGCGCGCGTTTTAATGCACAAGGAACAGCTATCGTCCAATCATTTGCCTCCTTTGACGCCAGTGAAGGCGCTGAACAGATCATGAGTCACTGGTCTCAAAGATCAGTAATGTGATTAACGCACGAAAGAGATGGGAACCATCAAAAGCTCAAATATGGCCCCTGAACATGTCTGGAAGTACCGCCGAGAGAAAAGTCACAAAATTTGGACAATTGTAGCCGTTTAATTTGCTAAAAAAGGTATTTATTAACGGACCTCGCCTCCGGCTCGGTCCGTTAACAGCGCCAGCCACCAACCCGGTCATTACCACGCAGTGAAGACCGGGTACGAACACTGTTATTCCCTAATTAATAATACTGGATGGGGCTGATACTTGTTATGTTTTTCACGATGAGCCACACATCCTAACTCTTTAGGTTTCACTTAGAGACACATCTTTGACTATTATGTACATGTGATTACTAATGGCAAAACCTCCCTAGTTACAAGATGCAAAGGTTGGCAGCTATGAAACATGTACATGGTACATGTACGAGTAACTACAAATATAAATATGAATAGTAAACTTGCGGGTACAACCATGAGTAAAATCTCTTTTGAAGGAGTGGTGGCTCTGAAAAGAGCCTGTTTGGTCTCGACGTTTCGAACCTGCTCGTCGTCAGGAGAGATGTTACTCATTGTTGTACCCGCAAGTTTACTTACTCTTATTCTCCACACCATGTAAAGCTTCAGACACCATTGATGTACATGTACCATCGACACTCCACAAAATAACTATTTGTAACCAGAGTTTATCTACCAGCAACAGTCATGATACTCGTCCTACTTGATTTATGATTTCCGATGTTCTCCTTGAAAAATCTAAACAAATTGTTTTTAAAAAGCCTGAAAAGTCTCATTAGAGCCTACACCATGCAACATGGTCAGCCCTTGTATTCAATAAATTTGTCTCAACCTTTTTCCAAGGACCAAATATCATGCCTGATATAAGTAACATGATAATAATTTGTTTCCAATTACAGGGAAGACTTAGATATTAAGATAGTATTGGAGCAAGTTAGCCACCATCCTCCAGTCAGCGCCTTCCATTGTACTTCGCCATATTTTGAATTCCATGGCTCTATCTACCCTAAACTCAAGTTCTGGGGGAAAAGCTTAGAAGTGATACCAAAGGGAGTTGTTACAATCTCAATACCAAAGTAAGTCAAACTTATGCATAGCGGTTTTTAAACACTAAAAGAGTGTCGGTTTTGTTATTTATTAGGGCCTTGTCACACGAAGCTACTTAGAGGCAATCATAACCAACTGCAGCAAATCCTACAGGACAACTTGTTCTGCAAATTGGTAATTTTTCTGACAATGTCCTATGATCCCCAAGAATAACATGTAAATATTCTAATGTGAATGGATTCCCTTCTTCGAGAACTAGAAATGGTTGCTGTACATCATTGCCTTGTGTGACATGGCCCTTAGGGTACTTAATAATTGAAGAACTGGCTAGTTGAAGGAGCTACCCGAAAGTTGAGCATGTTCACCACTCTTTTATTCCCATATAAAACCACAAGGGAAACTGTATGGGAAACAAAGATATTGACAAAATAGGGAGACCACCAAGATAAGGGCTAGATATCTTAGTTGTTAGAGCACTACTTTGTAACCCCTGTTAAAATCCTGCCCTAGTAAATTATTTGTTTTGTTCACCCAAAATATCTGTTTATTAGTTGTTAATGTTGTTAATGTTGATGAAATGTTTTTTTAAACAGTTAACGGCCTGACGTTTCAACCCTAGCAGAGTTTTTCTCAAAGGCTTTAAAAGTTTCTAATTTTCCATGATTTGTCTTGATTCAAGATACAATGAAACGTACACATGGCACAATCCAAGCAGCTGTCTTCACAACCTCATCGTTGGTAAGCTGTGGATTGAGATGTATGGTCTACTGGAGTTAACCAATCACAAGACAGGTCACAAATGCTTCCTACAGTTCAAACCAGCCGGCTGGTTCGGCAGGGATTTACACAAGGTAGAGGGATACATCACTAACCCAAAGTAAGTCAATAAACGGATTGGTTATAAACTGATGTTGTTGATTCAAATCCCACTCTAGTAACTTCAACCCAAAATCATTATTCATAAATACCTCTGACAGTTTCGCTATTCCTATTGGTGGAGAGCGCGTCATGTGGGTGTGTATCCTCGGGTAAACAACTCCTTGTAAGGGAATGCTGTGCGCATCGCGCGTATCTTGTGATGTGGCACAACTGTTTCAGCCTTTGCTCTCGACCAATAGGAATGAAGAAACTGTCTTAAAAGCACAGGTGCAAATTATCAAGAACCAGGCCTCATCGGGATTAAACCACTAGTTGAAAACCTATTCACCACACATTGATTCCCTTATTATAACCTGCAAGTAAAGACATTTTGCCCTGCTGTGTCATTACATTTACATGTACCCGTGGTTTCCCCGAGGAGACAATTTCTAGGAGTCTCATAGTTAAAGCTGAACTCCAAATACCTGTCATTAAAATAACACTTGAGATTCACTAGAGATAAAGCTCTGTTGTGCAAATGTTAGAGTTAAGTGGTGTTTGTAACGTCAAATAATAAACCACTAGGGAAACTTGATATTTTATATCTGAAATAAAAAGTTGCATGTACTTGAAGCGATCACCTGGCTGCCCTGGCTAAGGACGTAGGCATGGATACCATCCACTAGGAGCGTGGCTGGTAGAGCAGAATGCTTTACCTTCCAAACTTTTGACAAAAGAAAATTAAGGTAACGTGTCATGTGTCAGGACTAGGATTCGAACCCACACTCTGCTGCTGATAACGCCAGAGCTCAGATCCTTTGAACTAGACCATTCCTCCTTGAGACACCAAGGGTTTAGACTAAGACAATATTAATCTGATTTATTTTTACTGGTTAATCCTTACAGAGACAAGAAGATTGTGATGTTATTTGGGAAATGGACGGAGTACCTTTATGCCATGAGCCCAGATGGATATGATGGCGCCAAGAAGGAGGAAAAGAAACACAGACATTCTCACAATCATAGCCCTGGAAGTCCTTCAGAACATGTAAGTATTAACCAGGCCTGTATGCTTCGTTTTTGAAAGGGCAAGGGCACCAAGGCATTTTCTTCTTGGTAAAGGGCACCCTATGAGGAAATTGTAAATTTCTACAGGAGCATGTCAAGGGCACCAAGGCAATGACCAAGGTGCATGGAGGCAATTGCCTCCGTTGCCTCTCTGAAGTATCATGCCTGATTAACCTTTCCTCCACAAGCCAGGGATAGGAAATGTCAGACTACATGTATCTGAGTTCAGACTGTTCCAGGGGTGGAGTTCACAAAGAGTTAGGACTAGTCTTATCTCGAGATAGGACCAGTTACTCGTCCCAACAAAGGACTATCCATGCAATTTGTATATCTCCTAGGACTAGTCCTTAGTTTTTCATTTTTCTTGTCTTGTACAAAATTTCTTGTTCAATAAAAATGGTTGGCTACAAGCCCTACAACCTTTTGGATTTTCTTCCAATCTCGAGCTCTGCTTTTGATAGTGAGGCAGATTGTGAACAAGGTTATTTAGAATAGTTTCATGAGTATTCTATGATGCCGTAATGCTAAAAAGCATCATGATTACTTATAAGTGACAGTGGCTAGACACATCCAGTTAAATGTTGGGACTAAGTGATAAGCAATTGTTTAGGGGGCCGTCCCAAGAGGGTTCAGGGTTTTAATGTAATAATAAAATGGCATTTTAAGCTCCGCCTATTTTGATTAACATACTGCTTGGTACATAAAAACTAGGGAGTAAACCAACAATCAACCAAACTGTTATCTTCACTTCCCTCTATGTTGGTTGCGGTTTACTGTTGTGTTTGTTTCAACTTTGATTGTAAAGTTATTATGTAACTTTTTGGGTGGTTAATTTTTAGGATTGTATCTTATTTTATTTTATTTTGTTATGCGCTTGTGTACATTTTATGGAATGGGCGCAATGTAAAAGTTAATAAATTATTATTGTGTTCAATGTACTTTTTATTTAACCTTGTTATGGTTAAATGTTACAATCACATTGTTATTAATATTATGCGCTCCACCCACCCACCAATTTAACTTATTTTGTCAGGTCCTTTTTCTTGTGTCCTTCCCAAGATTGACTTCCTGTACATGTACTTGCATACTCCCTTTATACACTCTTATCTCATTTTCTCTACGATGATAATCTTATTAATTTTTTTTTCACCCATACACCGATGTTTGTTAGCACTGTATACTCAGTACTTCCCCCAAGTCCTGTGAAAAAAATTCACTGGCATGTTACTCTGGTGGGATTGGAACCCAAGACGTTTGCAATTCTAGCGCAGTGTCTTACCGACAGATTCATCTAGGTTCATCTAGGTGCTCTGCTGTCGTCATCTTATCTTATTTGTACTTTGTTATTCTGTATGTTTCTGTTGGCTAGGCCTACATGTTTTGTTTTTTGTTTCGTTCTTTGTGGGTCGGTTTTACAGTTCTTTGGTTTGTTTGTATTTTTTAACATTTATTTGTGATGTTGTGGTCAAATAAATAAGAATGATAATTTTTTTTTTTTTCAGAGTTTAGCTGTGAAAATCTTGCGCAGGTTCAAATCTTTTGACTTTTTAAACTGTCAAACTTTCCTTTGAACATTGAAGCAAAAGTGTTTTAGTAGGGGCTGAAATATTGTTTAAACCCATTTTGTCATATTTTAGTGATCTTTTTGTGTAATATTTCAGGCCTACATGTACTCTGTTATTGTATATTAAAGACAAATTGAATTTCATCTCATTGATCAAAACTCATTTATAAGAAACATAAATGATTTTGTATAAATGATTTCATATCTGATGATTTCTTATAATATTGACTTGATCAGCAGAGTCCATCAGACTCAACAAATCCTGAAGGGGAGGAATTCAACAATGCTCAGCTTCTTTGGCGCAACACAAAAAGGCCGGAAAACTCATCTCAGGTAACTATCAGTTTGGTTTGGAGTTGAAATTTTGCATGATGGAGAGGGTATATCGTTAAAGCCATTGGACACTTCGGTAAACAGTATTATCCAAGGCATAACATGTGTTTAAAATAAATCCGTAATTCTCGATATCAAGAATTTATATTGATTTAATGTTTACTCAAGAAGTAAAGCATTTCATGGAATAATATTTCAAGAGAAGTCTTTCACCATTACCTTCTGTAAACCCTGTAAGTTATTTGTAAATCTGTGAACTTTTTTTTTTTTTTTCCTGTTCCAAAAGTGTCCAATGGCTTTAACAACATCGACATATCTTCCATGAGTAGGATTTGAAACTTTGCATTAAGTACAAGGGCCCAATTTCACAGGGCTGTTTAAGCACAAAAAAATGCTAAGCACAGCAAAATTGCCTTGGCCAGAAGTAGGATACTGACGTGCACCATTTGTGACCAGTATCCTGCTCATTTCTGCTAGGCAGGAAAATGTTAAGCAGTATTTTCTGCTCAAGCGGCTCTATGAAATTGGGTCCTGTGCCTGAATTCTTACCAGCTTTATAAACTTCAAATAGTGTTTTATAACTTATTTATAGAGTTTTCTCTTCTAGATTTGTATGGCTTATGATTTGTAATCACTGATTGTTATTTTGTTGCAGTATTATAACTTCACATCATTTGCAATAAGATTGAATGAGATGACAGAGCATATGAAGTCGTATCTACCACCAACCGACGCTAGATACAGACCTGATATACGTTGCATGGAGAATGGGGACATAGGTATGTACATGTACATGTACAGCTTTTTTATCCCACAAGAAAAAATAAAGCGTTTTTTGGTGTCAATGTTGAGTTTCAGAAGCGTTATATTTTTCTGTTTCTCACTGAAACCTGTTGGTTATCAAATTAATTTAACAGTAAAGCTGCAACAGAGAGCTAATGGAAAAAACTAAATGGCTTTTACTGATCCCTTAACGGCAAAGTGTACCTTTTAACTTTGGAATTATTTCATTGTTTTAATCTTATTTATAAATATAGATAAAAAATGCATTAATACTAACCTTGTAAAAATTCATTTCAAAAGGAAGTGTTTTATTACACATGTCGCTGTTGAAAATTTCATTTCAAAGGGAAGTGTTTTATTAACCATACTGCCCAAAATCTGGAGCAATTATAGGAAGAATAGTTAATCATTTGAATACACATTCTGGGAGACGTTAAACGCTTTTCATATTCCAATTTTTGGGGATAAAAACTTATATGTTTTTATAACCACATTACTTCAAAGTGAGATGTTTCTCCAAATGCTTTTCACTATTGAAAATTGCTGTATTTTTATCCAAGTAGGTTTTTATTGGCATTTATTTTAAGAGTGATTACCAAACATACACATTCCCTTTAAATCCTCAGAGATAGATTGATGCACATAAGGAAAACAAATAAGAATTGGTGTTTTATTGATCGCAGATTGCGCTTCGGATGAGAAGCATCGCTTAGAAGAAAAACAACGAATGAGTAGAAAGCACCGCGGTAAGTCAAAGGAATCATCCTGGAATCCGATGTGGTTCAAACTGGATGTGAACCCAAACACCGGTGAACAAGACTGGATCTTCACTTCTAAATACTGGGATCGCAACTATTCAAATAGCCCTGATATTTTCTAACAACACCAGGAAATTAGGGTTTTTAAATTTTTAGTCTTGCGGAAGGCGGCTGGGACAGTTTCAAGATGTCGTGAGGACTGAGTGAGAGTCAGGGTTAGGAATGGCAATTCCAGCCGAGGAGTTCTCATGGACAATGGCAGTGGACAAAAAAAGGGACAGTCCATTGTAAATAGAAGGGGTGTACAAAAAGAACCAGTGGGACATTGATCCTATTTTCCCTTTTGTAGAAGGAAAGAAAAATTCATGGAAAATTATATTTGAGAATGGTTAACAATTTTGAACAATAATGACAAGTCTACAATACAGGTTGTAAAAGTTTGTAAAAAGCAAAAATCCTGTTAAATCACTGTGTGACACAAAGTTATGCCTAATTATTGTGTAAATTGTTAGTCAAACTACTTCTTTTATGCAGTTGGTTTAAAGCTAACCCTGCCAAATACAACAAAATGCTTCAGTGGTTAGAGATTGTCGATTTTTCAATGAGGTCTGTGGAACTTGAGTGACTGTGGAGTTACAGTGCAGGACTGAGCGAGTAAAGCGAATGTAGTAAAGTTTATTTTTAAGTTGTCTTAGCTGCCGCTACCAAGCCATAAGTTTTAAGTGTGCTAAAGTAATGATCTAAAGTTGGATAAGGGGATTTTAACCTGTACATGATAAAAGTTTACCCAAGCTAACTTCAGCGATGTGTAATTTAACCCCATCCCGCATTCACACTACATGTGTAGGTAATAAGCCATTTGGAGTTAGATTGGAATCAAGTCTTGTACAAAGACTTTCTTACTAACAAGTTACCGCTAACATATCAATTTCTTAGAGTATAGAGACAGTTTCTGATTGGTTAGGGGCAAGCCTTTACATACTGTAGCAACCTCCAGATGAGCAAACCATGGTGCAATTTTGCTATACACATTCATTCAGAATTGGTGTTCACTGTCTCTTACATAAATAAAAGCCTGCCCCGATTCATTACTTCCTATAATCTGAAGAATTCAAATTCATGTGATAACTTGTGGTCAAGCACAACATTGTACCAGGCAATATTCAAATCTAACTTGCAAATGGCTTATTCTACAGTGACTCATTTCATTTTGACATATTGCAGAAATCGGTCTGATATTTCTTGCATGATGGTTTTGAAATTTGTGATTGATTAGAACAAATTCTAACATGTGAAGTCATAAAATTCATTTACATGTAGATGTACACGTACATTTATGCATTGTGTTTTGATTTTCGACCATCAAACAGAGCCTGGTGCCAGACTTTAAGCCAAGGTTTGAGAAAAGCCTCTTTTTTTTTTATGAGAAGCCCGTCATTTAAACACAGCTTCAGCTTGTGTACATTAATTTGACCGGTTAGAAAACAAGATGGCCATACTTTGATAAACGTCTATGAGATAAGTGCAATGTGTTCAACAGGGATGAGATTGTTCAGAATTTCGGCTGAATTCAGACCTTTTATGTAGGCCTGGTGAAGAAAATCAGACACTATTTTTTCCCACTAATAAAGAAATCCTGCTCATTGGTCTACTTCTCTAGTGCTTTGGGAACTGTTTCCAAAAGGTCCTTGGAATCGATTAACCCCAGGGGTTACTAAACAGTAGAAATGGCATCATTTAAACATACCTTTGAATTTGTATCCAAGTTTCAGACTTTTTTAGTAATGACTCTCATCCCTGGTTCAATGAACGAGTGTTTTGGCCCTGTCACACGAGGCAATTTACAGGCAACCAGCTCCAGGTAATCTCCATGAAATAAAGGCATTCATATTTGATTGTTCACATACTTTTTTATGGATCTTAAACGATTTTTTATCATGCACTGTAGTTGGTTGCGGTCAAGTTGTCTGTAAAGGTTGCCTCCTGTGAAAAGGCTCAAACGAAATCTCATAAATGGGACTGTTAATGTAGCACTGTAGATGTTAAACTCTTTATATTAATATTCAAGGGATGGTCCAATTTCAAAAAGCTGTTATTTCTTCGCTTACTGTAGCATAATTTGAGTGGGACACAAGTTACAAAAATGTGAACCTACACTAATGTAATTTTGGCTGGTAACCCGTTTCTGTTGAGCATAATTTTTCTGTACTTGGCAAGTTTTAGTGCTTACAGACCTTATGAAATTGGGCCCTGTAGTTAATTGTAGGCTGAAGTAGCCAAAAACCTGCGTTAATGGACCCTTCCCATGAAATAATTTATGCTAATTACATTCACGCATGCGTACGGACCCTGTTGGTTGGCAAACGCCATAGAGTTGTGCACTAAGCAGACGCGCGGTCGCGTCTGCGTCATGCACCCATTAGCCGTGTACAAAACAGCGCGATGTTCCCTCATTTTGCCAACCAAAACGTTAGTGCGCACGCGCTACGAGCAATTTACAAAATATTTCATGGGAAGGGTCTATTGTAGGCTGCTGGAGCCATGTCCTCTGTTGGCCTTAATCCCTGTGAAAGTGTTCCCATAGACTTTTCAGATTGTCCAATGGCAAGCCCTCTGAAAAATTTAAATAGCCTTTTCTATTTTCCTTCATACATGAAATTGCAGCCAAATTTAGCATTTATTAAAATCATTGCGGTACCTGCTGCTAGATTAAAATATGCAGAGTGCCTCTAGCTTCTAGAAGAATAGTAGAACAATAAATTCTACGATTTATAGATAATCTGAATTTTAAGCAAGACTCATCTTAGACCTCATGTACAAACCTTTTGAGTACTCATTGTATACTGAATTACATGATGGCTGCAAACAAGTGTACTCATTTTTAAACCAACCCTTTTTACAAAATAACATTTTTACCCCTGGTCTTGAAATGTGTCATGTATTTGACAGTCGTCTCCTTGGTAACCTGGGGCTTGTTTTTCCAGACCTGATTCAGAAACGTGTTTGGAGATCTGTCGTTGGTTAAAGACACTGGACACTTGGTAATTGTCAAAAACCAGTCTGCCCACTTGGTGTATCTCAAAATATGCATAAAATAACAAACCTGTGAAAATTTAAGCTAATTTTCAAGCTGTCAAAAAAAAAAGCTGATTTCACACTGCCAAAAGTACCTGGTTTCACACAGGGCAGGGTTTGAACCAAGTTTTTTTTTTAAAGTAAACTTGGATAAGACTTGTGGTGCCTTTTGGCAATGATCAGAGCTAGATAGTTTGAAAAGTCCCTACAATTGTGGACGCTTTTTCACTCAACTCTCTGAGTTTGTCTTTATCACAAAAGTTGCCATCCAAACCATGTTCCTGAACAATAGTTGGAAAACAACCCCCATTAGATCTGTAAGAATAGTTTTTAATAAACAACTCTATTTTAACTCAAGTTCATAATTTATTGAAATCTTCTAGACGATTAAAAAAGGCGATACTCTGGAGAGAAATGAGGTTCATGTACTTAGTAAAAAAGTTTGTGTATAATTGTGTACATGTAAGTAATTTTAATTTTTTTATGAACTTCAGCATTAATGAAAGGGAGATGTATAGGAGGACCTTAAAGCCATTGGACACTTTCGGTAAACAGTATTGTCCAAGGCCCACACTTTGTGTATCACAACTTATATATAAAACAACAAACCTGTGAAAATTTAGGCTCAATCGGTCATCGGAGTCGGGAGAAAATAACAGGAAAACCCACCCTTGTTTCTGCACGTTTCGCCGTGTCATGACATGTGTTTAAAATAAATCCGTAATTCTCGCTATCGAGAATTGATATTGTTTTAATGTTTTCTCAAAAAGTAAAGCATTTCATGGAATAATATTTCAAGAGAAGTCTTGCACCATTACCTTCTAAAAACCCTGTAAATTATTTGTAAATCTGTGAACTTTATTATTTTTTTCTGTACCGAAAGTGTGTAATGGCGTATATAAAGATGATTGCCAAATATAAATACTATTGGTGAGATAATATGTAATATTGGGTTACCATGAATGGTATTTATATTGATTATGACTGCCATGTAAGACTTGATTGCATTTGGCAGATTTACATTTTGTTCTATCCACTCCTAAATCACCTCATCAACCATAGTTAAGCTATGCCTAACACTGGATCTGGCAAGATTTTATGGCAGGATGTGGAAATTAGGGTTAAATTTGCTTTACTTTAAATAATAACTTATCCAAAATTATGTCACTCAAAATACTTGTACGTAACAATTTTATTATTGAGAGAGATTATACTTTTAAGAATTATTTTAATGATTCCTTTTAAGAAATTGATAAATAAAAAAGGATATAGACCAAAGACTCATCAGTATTAAAGAAAGATTAACTGCAAAACTAACATTTGGATTAATTTGATTTTGAAATTATCTTAGTCACAATGAAACCATGACTTGTGTAACAAAGCAAAGTCAATGAATGTTTTCATAAAATGCACAGGGTTTTGTTCTCTTTCGGAAACATTTTATTATTGAGAGAGATTATACTTATAAGAATTATTTTAATGATTCCTTTTATGAAATTGATAAAAAAAAAAGGATATAGACAAAAGACTCATTTCATGTCAGTATTAAAGAAAGATTAACTTCAAAACTAACATTTGGATTAATTTGATTTTGAAATTATCTTAGTCACAATGAAACCATGACTTGTGTAACAAAGCAAAGTCAATGAATGTTTTCATAAAATGCACAGGGTTTTGTTCTCTTTCGGAAGATTATGTAAGGCCTTGACCATGAATCCTGGACCATCAGCTTAATATGCTGAAAAACACCTGTTTGCTGAAAAACACCTGTAAACAGCTTATCAATCCCTCAAAAAAATGAAGAATACCTGGACTCCAAAGGGAGATTTCAAGCATGAATTCAAGTACCCTTTGTTCCTCTAAATACGGGAAAAGAAACGTAGACTGGTGAGTGCATGATTCATGTGCATGCTACATAATGGACTTTCCAGGCCTATATGAAGACATCACTCGGCTTTCACTGGGGTCCATTGTTCAATTGTGTACAAGATCCCACAAGGGCACTGCTGTTAAACTCCTAGTGTTAAACTGGTTAAAACTTTGCACAATTTGTACCAGTGTTATCAAAGTGTGTGGATTGGACTGTTGTGAAGCACTTCAACTGAATCATAAGGCCCTCAACCTCATAAGTTGTTTACTGAATCATGAAAATAGTACAAGCTATACAAAAAATCTTGGACACAATAAATTCAGAATGATTTATACTTCGCTCTACTTATTGTATATGCAAGTTGGCCCCCAAAGTGGCAACTTAATTCTGTAGTCTTGCTTCATGCGTTAAAGTAAAATTCATTATCTTCACGCAACTTTGAATCACACAACTTTAAGTGGCTTGTACACAGACTAATTTTAAGATCACTGCTATGGATTCAAACTGGCCTCTCGCCACTGGGCATGTTCGGTGGTCTGTGGTTGAGATATCTGCAATGGAATGCGGGGGTTGTGGGTTTGAATCCCACCTGAGTAGTATGCTTGCAAAAAAGAACCTGTAAGACTCTGAGAATTTTGTAAAGCTTGTACTATTTTCATGGTTCAAACTGGCCTCTCGCCACTGGGCATGTTCGGTGGTCTGTGGTTGAGATATCTGCTATGCGGGGGTTGTGGGTTCAAACCCCACCGAGTAGTGATGCTAGCAAAAAGAAATGTTTGTAGGCCTCTGAGGAAGAGTTCTGTTAAAGCTTGTACTATTTTCATGATTCAAACTGGCCTCTCGCCACTGGGCTTGCATGGCATGTGGTTATGGTATCATGGGTGCTCTAGAATGTTGGTGTTGTGGGTTCAAATCCCATCTGAGTAGTGTGCCTTCAATTTTGTCCCCCTTTTCTGTATGACTGAGGGGGGGGAGCACACACATTGATGGTAAAACCAAGAATACCATTTAACCTCTCAACCTCTCCGTCATACCAGACAAACATGTAAAAATCGTAACAAAATTGGTTGTTGGAATATGATGGATTTATAGTCATAGAGTTAACTGTTTGTTTTGATGGAAGTGTTTTTCATCAGAAAAGTCTTTTTGTCTTGCCCTGTGGGATTTGTTATGTCACAAAATGTACATTCAATTTAATTAAGATGTTTGTCTTTAGTATTTATGCTCGATGCTTCCATTTGACAACAAATTATTTTGAGTATGTAAATATGTCGAATATATTTAGATCATTTTTGGAGAATGAAAGCAACACGTAGGGAATGTTTTAAAATTGAGTGTGCCAGTAAGTGTTTGTATATAATATAAATACGTTGACATAATGTGGAAAAATAGTGTAATGTTAAAAGGGGCGAGGTGACTATAGGTCAAGCAAGCATACCAAAAAAATTAGGCCAAATTTTCTATTAGCTGCACAGATCTGTAAATTTCTGCGCAAAAACCTAAGCACCAAAACTTGCTTAAAGGCACTGGACACTATTGGTCATTACTAAAAAATAGTTTTAGTTGGTTACTTGGTTACGAGCAATGTAGAGCTGTTGATAGTATGAAACATTGTGAGAACAGATCCCTCTGAAGTAACGTAGGTTTTGAGGAAGAAGTAATTTTTCACTCAAATACATGAGGCCTGAAGCTTTTTTAGGCATTTAAAAGCACACAAATTTGTGCAACAAGGGTTTTTCTTTCATTATTCTCTTGCAACTTCAATGACCAATCAAGTCAATTTTCACTGGTTTGTTATTGTATTCATATGTTGGGATACACCAAGTGAGAATAATGGTCTTTGACAATTACCAAAGGTGTCCATGCCTTTAAGTAAAAGCTCTAAGAAATCAGAGGTTTTGAGACTTTAAATGTCGTTGAAGACATTGCCATGGTTCTCAGATCTTTGGTTCCTTATTTGGTAATTTTTGTTTCGTGTGACACATCAAAGTGTTGGTATTTTTTATGCAAGTTTGATTATGATGTTAAAGGTATTTCCAGTCTTTATATGCAATTTTCTTATCTTAATTTAGGGCTGTCCAATTTCATTGGAGCAGTTTTTTTATAAGCAGACAATTTTGCTTAGCATTTTTTTCTTCGGCAAACATGAGCAGTATACCAGTCTCAGATGGTGACATTGTATTTTGGCTGGTTACCACCTTCTGGTCAGCATATTTTTGTTGTGATTAGCCACTTTGTGCTAAAGCAGCTCCATGAATATTTAGCCACTTAGCATAACATGAGTGGGGTACCAGTCACTACGATCTATATTGGATGATAAAAGCCATGGTAACAACCAAATACTTAGTCAATCAGATACACTTTTTTATTTAGAGTTATTTAGTTAAATTTGCTATGTCAGATTTTTGGCCCAAAACATTAAAAAATAGATTTTTTTTTACCAAATGGTAGTTCAAAGAGTATCACTCGCTCTAAAAACAAAAAACAAAAAAAAACGTCACGTGATATATTGTCGAGATCCCGACAATTTTGAGCACTTTATTTCACTGCTACTAATAATTGGCGGACTTTTTCGAGCAATGGCTCAAATGAAAGGTTTTAATATTCTCGACCCCCATCAAAATATTTATTGAATTTTAAATTAAAATTTTTGGGTCAAATCGGCCAAAAATCTGACATGGCATCTTTAACAGAGTAAAAAAATTGCATCCAGATTTCTGAAACTTGATTTCCATTTCTGAAAATTGTGCTCATGGCCTCAGCTTATATTATATGTTAATAGTATATGTTAAGGATTACGCTTAATTTTATTTGATTATTTATTTCTTCTCACAAAGTATTATAAACTAGGCTAAAGTTTATGTTGAACCAGTCAGATTGATAATATGATGCATGGCAGTGTTGGGTTTGTTGGTAGCCCGGGCCCAATTTCAAAGCGCTGCTTAGCAGGCGATTTTGTGCTTACTGTGGGATTTCCATTTCCTAGCGCTGCTAACTGTAAGCATAAGAAAGGCATGCTAACCTTCCAGTGCTTACCGCAAGAAAATATATGACGTCACAATGCATATCCATGGAAAACACGCAATATGGACGCCCATAACCTGTGAAATATGCTTGCACCTTAGCAAATGTTTCTGCTACAGTAAGCGTGAAAATTTGCTTACTGTTAAGCATCGCTATGAAATTAGGCCCTGTTGCTTGTAAGCAAGGGCTTCAATTGCTTTATGAATGTTGCCGGAAATTCTTTCTCTGTCCTAAAACACAAGCAACTTGTGCTCATTTAGAAAATTTAAGGTGTTTGTTGTCTGACAAAATGATAACCTGTTTTCATCCCAATTGGAAGCTTTGAAATATGAACCTATCACTTGTATATTTTCTTGACAGCCTGTTGATCCCCTCTCCCTCTCTTTAATATCACTCTTTCTTACCCTTCCCTATCCACTCTCTTTGACATCTTCTCTTTGACTCACATAGTTGTGTAAGGCAATGCTTCAAAATCAGAGCATCATGGTGGTTGATGGTGTTGCTTCGACTTCATCCTTTACCTCGTACTGTACAATGTAATGTGTATTAGGACATGCATCAACGCTTTTTGTAGTTTTCCATTGCACAGCTGAGAATCTTGCTTAGCAGACACAGGTCACCAGCCAAATCAGCATGTAAGTAATGTGTATTATTACTGACTAACTAGTTCCCTACATCGTTTCTTAGCAGAAAGACCTCAACATTCAAATTTAGTTATTTTATTTTACCTGTGTATTTTAATGAGTTGCATAACGGTAAAATATTATGTTTCGAATTTCTGCATTATGTAAAAAAAAAAAAAAATGATAAAAAGCAGGGTATTATTTAACCAAATATTCTGGCATGATTTTTTTGTCATGGAACCTGATTTGTGACTTAAGACATTTAATTATTATGAAATGGGTTAATTTTTAAGTACTTGAATAAACAAGTTTATAAATGATAGGTATAATGTTTATGAATTTGTTGTTTTGATGCTAATATGGTTTAGATGTACATGGTGAAACAATGATGGTAAAAAATTGCATCTGCCCATGAAATGTCAATACACTGCAATTTGACTCCCAAAACTGACACACCATGGACATAGCCACAAACAGAGTAGCCACACACGACATCAGTGCAAAGATTCTGTTGTTCTTTATTTATGGTATGGTATCTTTAGACCATGATATTCTTCCTACTCGAGTCTGATTTTCAGTTTTGTATTTGCCTTGTCAAAATAATTGTTATTTAGCCTGAAATATTAAAGGCAGTGGACACTATTGGTGATTAATCAAAATAATTATTAGCATAAACCCTTACCCTTGGTAGCGAGTAATGGGGAGCTGTTGATAGTATAAAACATTGTGAGAAACGGTTCCCTCTGAAGTAATGTAGTTTTCGAGAAAGAATTAATTTTCCACAAATTTGATTTTGAAACCTCACATTTCGATTTTGAGGTCTCGAAATCAAGCATCTAATAGCACACAACTTTGTGTGACAAGGGTGTTTTTTCTTTCATTATTATCTCACAACTTCGACCACCAATTGAGCTCAAATTTTCCCAGGTTTGTTATTTCATGCATGTTAAGATACACCAAGTGAGAAAACTGGTCTCTGACAATTACCAATATTGTCCAGTGTCTTTAAAGCCCATGTACCGTTTGTATAAAAAAAAATTGTAGGTCAGCCCTTGTACTCAATAAAAGTATCCAGCTTTTTCCCAAGGGCCAAAAATCATAGCTGGGCACAATTTCATGGCTCTGCTTACCGAAAGCGAAGATTTGGCGCTTGCAGAAGCAGGGAATTCTGCGCTTATGGTCAAGTGCATTTCACGGGGAATTTTGGCTTGTGCACGTGCATAATCTACGTTACTAGGCAATCTTTGCTTACACAGCTAGCAGAGCAATTCAGTGCTTGCTCTGCAAGCGGAGAATGGTGATCGTTAGCGCAGAACTTGGCGGTAAGCAGAACCTTGAAATTGGCCCTGGTATCTCCCTACTCAAAGGAAAATCACCGCTTTGATTGATGTGATTCACTGATGGCTTTTTATTATTACATACAGGGCACAACACAACAATGGGGGCAGCATAATAACAGACAAGTATGTTTTCTGAAGGTCAGATTTTTCTCATCATTGTATAAAAATCGGATTTCTTGTCTGAAAGTTTGTTATCTCACATTCTCACACACTGAAACAAAAGCTGTTTAGCACAAAAATATGTTCAGCAAAGAAAAATCTTGCTACCAACCAAAATAAGATAATTGAAAATACCACTGTACGTTTTTTGTGATTGGTTCTCTGCTAACTTTTATTTAACGGACAAATAAGCTGAGCACAATTTTCTGCTCATAGCTTTACGAAATTGAGCCCTAATTGGTACAATGCGATAAGATTGAACTTCATGTCTTGAGTTGTGTGCACCTCATATTATTACATCTGTCACACTGAGGCTGGTAGGAAGAAAGCCTGGCCCCTATTTCATAATGCGTATCCATGACTGCTATTGAACACACCCATACAGGGAACATGACCGGAATGGTGGCTTTAACGTCAACTCTTCATGATATAAGAGGTGGTAACTGATCTTTAAGATCTCTTTCTCGTGATGAAACCCAGCGTCTCATCAAGATCTCTTGGACTCTGAAGCGTGGGATGCATCTTGGAGATGTCATCTCATCGTCGCTTAGATTGGCAGGCCTCAAGACGTAGCAGAACATAACTTCCTGATGTGGCAGAAAATGAAAAAAGTCAATGTCAGGGGTTGATTGAGAGAGTTGTTTGCCAGGAAAAGGAAGAGGCTGAGGGGAGTGGCATCGTACCATTATGCATTCCATCTGTCGATTTCTTACTTGGAATTAATCTAAGGACTTAAGATGAGTTCAATTCCATTTCCAAACAGTAGACTTTTTAAAAATTTAATCATGAACAAGCCAGTAGCACTGCTGACTACCCATGGCTGATGATTTGCTCATCCACATCCATTAAGTTTAATGACTCTAGTAATTACAATGTAGGCGCACTCATTCACTGAAAAATGTATTTGGTGGCTCAATTCACAAATTCTTTAATGGTGAAAGACTGCCATTGAAATGTTATTCCATGAAGTGCTTTACAAGCAACAAATCAACTCTGTACACTGTAAGTGTGTGATAAACAAAAGAAAAAGAAAGTATGCATACTGACCTTGGCAACGGTCTCAGTAATTCTATCCATACCAGATAGAGCCGGCCAGGTCAAAGGGTCGGAGGTATCCCATGATCCTTCAGTCACCATCTTGACAATTATGGAATAGCTGCCATGATAGAATGGCGGTCCATGCTTGTACAACACTGCATGGAAATAAAGAGTACAGTTTAAATACCTTGTAATGAGTGCTTTCAGATGCCCATGCTGTGAGTACAAATACAATAACCTTTTATCATTATTAATATTAGCTATTATATAGATAGATGAGCAGTGTTACTTTGAAGATGCAAAGCAATGACAGACTTTGAAACTCCAGGTGGCTACAGACATTCACACCAATGAATTCTCCACAGTTTGAATCGCTCTAAATATGTACACATTTCCAAATTCCTTCCCAGTGGGGTGTCTATGCCGAGCAGTTAAAGAGTGCCAGACTCCAGCTCTGGTATTCCTTATCAGCAGAGTGCGGGTCCTGATCATGACACTTGTGTCTTTAGGCAAGACACTTGACTGTTATTGCTGCGTCCTTCACATGGGAACTCAAGATATTGGTCCTATGTGTAGTGTAATACACATAAAAGAACCCAGTGCACTTATCGCTAAGAGAAGGGGTTTGCCCTGTCCTACAAACTCACCAAAATGAGCTCCATATTTGACCCCATCACGAGGGACCCATCCCTTGCTCCGATAGTAATGGTAGGCGATGTAGTTAGCCACAAAGTTCTCCTGCCTGGAGCAGAATGCCTGCCACATCTCAGTCAGATCAAGAGCTTTCTGTAACAAAAAGATAGTAAAGGAACGATGCTATCATATTAGGTATTCACTTTGATTGTCATTATACCTATCTTTAAAACCCTCCTACTGCCAGTCAATTCCATATCATCCACTGCAGTTTCGAATGATAGAGAAACTGTGGTGGTTGTACATATGTATACACAGTAAACAGTCAACACTCCTAGTCCATTACATATCATCAACTTTGGTTTTGAATGTAAGGCCGTGTCCGAAACGGCGACTTCGGCTACAGCTACGGCTAGATCGCGCGCGTCTGCCTATTCTTCAACACTGGTAGACGCGCTGATCTAGACGTAGCTGTAGCCGAAGTCGTCGTTTCGGACACGGCCTTAGATGCAAGCCTGCAATATTGTATCATGTGGTGAATACAACTACACATTGCACAGTCATTTCTTCTGTTGTCTCACCAATGGTTTTGAATGGTAGATGTAACACTTGCTTGTAAATTCTTAACAGAAACATAAGTCATGTATTATTACTGCAAAATAATCATCAAGGAAACAGCTAACCTTGTTTTCATCCAACACCGACAGACAACCCAAACCATAAGACAAGAAGAAAGCCTGCATAAAAAAAAAATATTGCATTAAAATGCAACACACATCGACCGGTGCGAAATCTATTAAGATAATAATGTTGCAAAGCTTCTTAATCTAGTTACTCATATGTACCTTTTATAATAACCAAGAAGTATTATTGGCGCTATTGACCCCTTGTACGCGACGACTGATGCCATGCTCACCATGTTAGGCAGTTAGGTTTACGTGTATTAACGCCGCGTCGCCTAAAATGCGCACTTCACTGCATAACGCACAGCATAGAGTTAATATAAAAACGCACAGTGAAATTGCCCACCAGTATGGCGCATTCAAGATTTTTCTGATGATGACGTCAGGTGAATTGGGTCAATATCAACAATTTGTTATTATCCTCAAGATAAGCTGTAAGCAATAAAGTATGCCACATTTTCTTTTTACAGCAGCTGCTTATAAACGTACCTCTTCCAGTTTTAGCTGCAAATGTTCATGAATCTTGTAAGGGTCATCCTTTCTGATAAATCCCTGGTCCTGAAAATAAAACGAGGATAATCAGCTATACTGTTAGTAGCGGGTGACATGACATCAATAGTTAAAGGAATATTTTGTAATGCTGTGGGCAGTAGACTAACCAGGCATTATAATAAAATAAATTCAAATAAAATTTATTGTATTAAATTAATATAATTACTTCAGCATCCATCGTTGATCCTGTTTCATCTTTGTCGGCCGAAGTAGAAGGCAGACCTTCTTCCCAACCAGATTCAACCGTTTCCATGGTAACTAAGGCACAGTCTTTTCTCTCAGAGTCCATTTTGTCCATGACATCATCAGGTTTTCCAATGACATCATCAGTTCTGGCATTTGCAGTTTGAGGTGTTACTGTGTCTTCTGTTTGATGATCTATGACATCATCAGCTGTTCCAATGACATCATCAGCTGTTCCAATGACATCATCAGCTGTTCCAATGACATCATCAGCTATTCCAATGACATCATCAGCTATTCCAATGACATCATCAGCTGTTCCAATGACATCATCAGCTGTTCCAATGACACCATCAGCTATTCCAGTGACATCATCAGCTGTTCCAATGACATCATCAGCTGTTCCAATGACATCATCAGCTGTTCCAATGACATCATCAGCTATT
This sequence comes from Asterias rubens, assembly GCF_902459465.1. Lineage (NCBI taxonomy): Eukaryota > Metazoa > Echinodermata > Asteroidea > Forcipulatida > Asteriidae > Asterias > Asterias rubens. Next base: position 6,624,639 of record NC_047077.1, read on the forward strand.
CCAATGACATCAGCTGTTCCAATGACATCATCAGCTGTTCCAATGACACCATCAGCTATTCCAATGACATCATCAAAGGTTCCACATACATCATGAGTTCTTTTAGTCTGAGGTGTTACAATAATCTGATCATTACAAGCATCTAGATTAATTGGCAGTGATTCAGTCGTTCTTGGTACTCTATCAACACCAACATCTTGGTTAGCATCAGTTGCTATAACTACAGCATCAACAACATCAGTAGTACGGTCATCAACTTGTTGCATGAAGTCAATCTCTACATCATTAGCTGCCATGGTCTGTCCTTCAGTGTCATCTACTTTGCAAACTTCCTCATTGCTATGGACTGTCCCTACACGATCTGTACATTCCATTCCTTGATGAGTTTCTTGTCTATGTGTCAGGTCCTCTTTGTCAGAGGTGGAAGGATCTGTACGGTTGATCTGAGCTCTTTCCTGAGCCTGAAGAACAAGTTGCTTTTGCCAACTTAAATGACGTTCATACCTTTTAGTGGAAAGAGGATGAGGAATTAGTTATTCTACAATATGACAATTCAAAAGTTGACACTTGTGAAGAAGACATTTTAAGCAAGCATGGAGTCCACAGTTAAATGACATTGTTCAAGGCTTTGGTTTGGGGGGGGGGAAGCAATAAGACCTCAGGTCTTGTAGCTCGAAATGTGTCACTGGACAACAAGGTATTTTTTACAAGACCAAAATCCAAACTTGTTGCACATTTTAACATAAAAACTGTTTGAATTTTAATAAACACTAAAGAAGATCTATTTTACTTGTCATAATAATGGGTAAATAATACATGCATTTAACTGCATTAACATCAAGTCAAACTAATTACAAGTTGCAAGATACATGTACATCCCTTCGCGATTTTTTTATTACTGAAAAACACACAAGAACCGGACTTGTTTGGTCATAAGTTTACTGCCCAGCTCTTAAATAATTGGCGTGTGGTGCATAGTAATTTTAGAGACCTGCCTCTGTATTATACTTAGCACATACCTCTGTTTCCGAACTTGTTGAAAACGCTGCTGCTGGAATCTGCGCTCCTTTGGGGGCACTGAAAAAGAAAAAAATGTTCTTCCATAACAAGGCTTTATGATCACCCAATTTATGGACTGCTTATTATGACAATAAACCCCCTCCCCTCCCCCCCCCCCCCCCCAACCAAGCATGTTGCGGAAAAAAAGAAAAAAAAGAGCCAGTTGATAAGACGCTCTGGTGTTTATGATCAGCAGAGTTTGGGTTTGAGTTCCGGTCTTCACACTTGTGTGTTGTGTAATGCACACAAAAGAAGCAAGTTACACTCATCGCTAAAGAGAGGGGGGTTTGTCCTGGTGTTTCTGGCAGAGGCTGTCAATGGGAGACTTTCTGGGACGATAGAGGGCAGCAGACTTACCGGGTAAATCCATTGTTCTCAGAATTATGCGCATGTTCAGAACTACGTAAACAATGGAAATTTACCCGGTATGTCTGCTTCCACCTAGCGTTGGAAAGTCTCCTATTGAGATGCACTTTTCAGATATCAATCTCAAGTTCTGGGTCCTTTCTCCTGAAGACGATCAGAGCATACTGATCGAAAAGTTGAGTTGTCCAACACTTGTTCTCCTTAGACCAACACTACTCAGAATTACACATAGTTTCAAATCCTTCATGCATATGGATACTGTCTGAGCGACTTACAGTTTTTCTTTCTGAGTCCTTGGTACGAATTGAGGAAGATTTCATGTTCGGGTTTACTCTTCGATAAGATTCCTTTCCCAAAGAATCCCTGCAATAAATAATATCAAATTTTGGGAGGGTTAAATGGGGCCGATTTCAAAAAGCAATAAAATTCATCGCAAGAAAAATTTTCAGTATAACCATAGAGATTTGTATTGTGACATCACACTTTACTTAGCAACTACGATTGATTTGAAGTTACGATCAATTTGAGACCCTTGTGAAATCGGCCCCAGGTCTAAAAAGCAGTTTGTTCTAACTTTACATGTACAGGGTGGGATGTGCAAAATATCCTCTCTTGTATGATAAGGAATGAAGGAATCCTTGTTCTTGACATAACACTTAAATTTAAATAAGATTCAGTTTTCATACTAACCATCTTATACAGGAATATAGCATCTCCTTGTTGTTGTACAAGAACACAGTTCTCCTTCAGGACTCCAGTGTAATAGAACCATCGTTGATTTGAAGCTGGCTTGTTGGTGATTGATTCAATGGGAATAGGGAACGGTGAATCAACCTTTTGGTAGACACGACGTTTACGCCTCGGCAATTTCAGTCCAGACATAATGCTTCATGGAATCTATGAGTGAGGTGACAGTAAAGACAGGACAGTAGTTAGTTTGCTACCTAACATCTGATGGAAGTTTTCAATCATCAACAGCAATTTTTATGTGGTAAGAAATCAATGTGTGCAAACAGTTGATTTCCCATCCCAGACAGTAAGTAGTACTAGTAACAAAGCTTAAACTTAGTTGCGATAACGTAACCCTCCTCCTGACGTTATCGCAACTAGCTAAAACTAAACACAGCACAGGCAGTATAATCATGTTACAAACTCCTAGAACTAAAAAAGGAAGTTTGTTTAGCCCTAGCTGGGCTAGTAATTGGTTTGTTCTGCTATCGTCCCTGAACAAATTTCATGGAAACAATAGCGGAACGAACCTCGTAGTTCTGCTAGAAGTACATGTAACAAAACTATCAGATAACTTTCTGTATCACGCCACCACTTTTTCACTCACAAAAAGGGATATCTCATTGTTGATGAAAATTTGTTTCATATCGAATGAAAAAGTGGTTGCGTGATACACCTCCTGAGTGATACAGAATCTTTTCAAACTACAACTTTGAACTAGTACTAGTTACAGTAGAGTAAATACCTCACATTATCACAATGCTCAATAGTTAGTTTACAATTTTGATTTTTAATCGTGACATCAGCTGGATCTTGCACAAATCTAAGCAGTACCAGTAGCTTTTTTTAGGAGAATCGATCGAGCAGCAATGCAATTAATAATTGAATTATTTTATTTATACGAGATGATCTGAATTTCTGAAATTGAAAACCGATCATGAATCATGGGTGGATGAATTTTGGTAGAAAATAAAATTATATTTTAATCCGTATTTTATTCGCGAAGATCGGGAAATGCCATGTCATATTGTCAAGGCCTATTGATGGTCAATGCTCTCTGATATCTTACAACAGTCAGTACACATAAATGCTTACCCCCCCCCCCCCAAAAAAAAAAGAAGAAGACATTTTTACTTACCACCACTATTTCACAACATGCGACATGACACCGTAAACGAGATAAACACAACATTACCATGCGTGAACTCTGACCTGCACGTAGCCTTTGCTCAGGTCGGAGCTTGGGGGCGCCCTGCAATCTTCACCAGCATTTTTATTTTTGTGCACGTCGACCCCCCCCCCCCCCCCCTCCCCCATAATCCCAGTTTTCACGGACAACATTCCAAAAGCCGTACAACATCCAAAATCCCTCCGCTCATTTTTTAAAAATAATCCACCATTCTGATTAAAAGTGTGAGCAAAGGAAAAATCGGTGACCAAAATAATCTCTCTAAGTAATTCTTTTCAGTGAAGAAAAATTGTTTAATATTTTCTTTAATGTGACATTTGAAGGGATTTTAAAGGTCTTTAATATTACGCGGAGGAATTTTAGCAGGAGTTAAAGCCGCAATTAGGCCTAAGTGCGAAAAGTGCGGTTTTTGAATAACATTGACCATAACGTTGTTGTAGTCTGCACACGGGACTGACGAAACACCGGCCATTTTCACCTGTCTTGGGGTTTTGAAATCACGTCTGTTTACGCCCATTTCACCGACTTCAGACAACTTATGGACACAAAAGGAAACTGTGACTGATATAGATCAAGGACAACTTGTTTGCTATTGGAGGAGGACATGTAAAACTCGAAATTCTCGAGGAGAAAGTCTCACCTTTGGTGCGTTAAAATCCGGTCAAGTGGATGCATACAACTTACAAGTGCCGGTTGTTGCCCATGGTCTACCTTCATGTACTTGGCCGGGGAGGAGTTCATCAATGTTCAGTAGACCTTGACGTGTATTGGGTGAGTTAATGATACAATATTAATGGAAACATGTTTTGTAAAATAGAATGTATTTCGTTGCTGATATTGTATTAGTTTCCTTTTCAAAATGTCATGAATATAGAGGGGTTTTTATTTGTAAAAGTGAGCCCTCTGCTTTGGAAAAATTTTAATTCTCGGAGTGTTTTATTACTGAGTTCATGAGTCGAGCTGGTCAGTGCAATTCTTTGTTTCTGTGGGGTCAAAAAGCCGAGTGATGGCCGACTCGTTATTAATGTACCATAATCTAGACCGTTTTATATGACCCCTGCTAGCAATTTATGGCATGATCTAACCATGGAGAAAGAACTTCCTCCACGGTCTATAACAAGTAGGGGGCAAGTTTCTCCTGTCATGCTTTAAGTTGCGATTATGCAACACACATCAAGTTTTGTTCTTGTGAATGTTACGTGTTGGTGTTCCATTGTAATGAGTCAATTGTAATATCATTCCCTCCCCATACAAGTAGGCCTAGCCCTACATGTAACACTAAAATTGGCTCACATCCAGCATGTCCAACAATAAGCTTTAAATGTGAAACAGTTCTGTGCACCCACCTGTTGCTCTCAAGCCGGACAAAGGCGCAAATACTTTGAATGGTTGTCAATTAAAAAAATGTAAGCATTTACTCGAATCCCACATTTTATGCATTTTAACTCCATTTTTGAAACAACCAGACAAGAAGCTGCCAGTACTCATAATACAAAATAGAGTAGGGTCACTGCAGCAAAGTGGTTGTGTCGAAAGATGGAGTTATTTTATGGGCGGTGCACCAGAGTTAGCAGTAACAAAATTAATCATTTATGACAAATAATATTCTACATTTGAGTTGTATTTGGGGATGAATTGTGTTACCTAAAATCAATATAAAATGGTTCATGTCATGCTTCCGGTACAGTACAAAAAAAAATACAAAAATATCAAACCTGAATTTCAATTAACTTGTTAAGGGTCATTCCGCCAACTAACGTACAGATAATGAGTGAAACGATACGTGAATTAGCTCTAATTTTATTGGAATATATATGAGAAAGTGCCATCGTTTTGATTGCGGATAATTCATTAATGAATTTAAAAAAACTAAAGCCCCCATCCGAAACCACCAGCCGATCGTTTAAACTTTTACATTCTACTGATGCCTAATGTAGGTAGGCCTATTCTTACAAAAGAAAATAATGGATAAAAAAAATACCCACTTGTTTAATTATGAAAAACAAAAATAATGAAAACGGTACCTGACCCCCCCCCCCCCCAAAAAAAAAAAAAAAAAAAAAAACCACATGATTTGTTGTCTTTCTTTTTTCGTACGGGATTTAATCAAACTGCATTCAGTTTAGTTCTCAACAAAATGGCAGGTATAAGAAACTGTGTATACATTAACTTGGTCATTTATTTTAGCCTGCGATTATAAGCAAATCGAGTAACCGGTAACCGTCTTTGTGACTACACGCCCTCTGTTGATGAAACTGCCGCATGTGAATTGAATGAGGGAGGGTGGGTTCTTTTATTTATGCGTTTAATTAGTCGTTTGAGCAGGAGGGATTATGTTGAATCATTTGAAATTTATTCATTATTATGGAAAATTTTTGTCACTTCTTTACAAAAAATTCTGCATTTAAACAAAGTATTTAAAAACATGTTCAGAACATGTTTTTTAACAAAATTTTAGATGCAGAATTTTTATTTTGTTCAAACACCCATTCAAAAGTTGTTAAAGTTTCACATCACATAGCGCCTGCTGTTTTTTTTTTATTGCGATTTAAACATAGCTGCGCGTATTGTTTTAAATCTGAACACTTATGTTCTCCCTCTCTAATATGAAGTCGCAATAAATAGTAAGAGTTTGTTTTCTTCCATGGTGCCCTGAGCAATGACCTATAGAATTGTGCATGTTTTTTTTTAATGATCGATGATAAGTCAGGCTTTTGCTCTGTATTTCTGCACGATGCTCTGCAATTCAGGGAATAGTTTGAGATTGTGTGCTTGCAACATGTTAGCATTGAGTGGCTCTGATGCTGGGTTTGCAGTTCTAGCCTTGACCATACCAAAGGCCACCTGAATGATATTATGACCTGAATTCTTTTGATAAACTTTCGATTCTTTCGATCATAATAGTCACCAACACCCCGCACACAAAATTGTGACAATCGTGGTGTGAAATAATATGATAATAAAAACACTTCCGATCAAGTTCAGGTTTTTGTCTGATTTTGCTTCATGACCTTAGCTCATTGACCTATATTTTATATTCAGTTACTGTTTACAAGTAATCTCTTATCCTTGACCGAGCTATACAAAAACACATGGGACTGAAATTATCATCACTGGACAATAATTATAGTATCGTGCACAGGATATATAAACAACTTGATTTCGCTTCATTGGAATTGTTAATAAAAACCATAGGACCTATCTCCCCCAGCGCTCCAAACTATTTTTAGCATAGCCTAAAGCCTATAGTCTATAGTATATACCTTTATCACGGTGTCACCATAATTGGTCATGTTCCCTGCTTCCAATAACAGTAATGAATGCTAACATTTATTGCGCAAACATGGCACCAGATTATTGTTCCGTCCAGCCTCAGTTTGGTTACAAGGAGTTTGAATGGAGTAAAATCGAGGTATAGCCACACAGGTTTCCAAAGAAAGTTTTGCAAACAAAATATAAAACTGAAAACAGTCATCATTTCACAAAGTGTAGTTTTATTTATTGACACAAACAAGAACAATCGCCATATTGTTGTGTCCATCTTACTATTATTCAAACAACAATGTATTGTTAATAAAAGTATAAAGTATAACACATCACGGCAAATATTTTTTGGAGGAAGAAGGACTGTCTCTCTTTAAAAATCAAACAGTTATGTGAAAATTACAACAAGATGTATTACACATTGAACTTAATAAACAACAAACTGGAATCAACTTCACTATAAACAAAATTTGGTAAAAGTCTGAAACTTTTGATTCGGTGGCAAACAATGTCTTATGAATGTATAATAGTTGTTAAATTTGCATCGGGGATAAAGAATATTAATTTTGGTTTTTAACCCATACACCGATGTGTGTTAGCACTGTATACTCAGTACCTTCCGAGTCTTATGAATGGATAGTTCCAAATAGACGCAATATTTATGAGCAAAGTAGGCTTGCAGGCCCGTCACGCGTCAAGCGCATAAATTAATTATTAGCAACCGCGATGTTCACTAACCAAGACCCAATTTCATAAAGCCTGTAGGCCTAAGCACACAAGTTTGCTTAGCATGAAACTTCTTCCTTGATAAAAACAGGATTACCAACCAAATGTTAATGTGTTGTATATTGCTTGTTACTGAAGTATAGTGTTTGGGGCTGCTTGGCAAATTTTAAACTTTTTGTCTGTTTTTTTGATGTATGTCTTTGCCATTTTTATGGCGTGTTTCTGCTAGTTAATGTTTTTTTTCCTTTAAATTTTTGTGTATTTATGTATAGATTTTGCCTGTTTATTGTAATTCCATTTTTCTTAATTCTGTAAAAACTTTGTAAATTTGAATGTTGTCAACCTTTTGGTTGTTTTTTATTCAGATTAAAATAAACCATTAATAATAAAAAATAATTACTGGCATTTACCGTTGTTTGCTTATCCTAAAAATCACAGGGAAATTTGGTTGGTAATTTTCTTTTTACTATGGAAGAAATTTCATGCTAAGCAAATTTGTGTGCTTACAGGCCTTATGAAATTGGGCCCAAGTGCATTGAGTTGTGAAATGTGCGCGTGCATGACGCCATTCCAAGCTGCAAAAACTCGGCAGGGTGGTAAATTGAAACCATTGATGTTGTTACATCGATATAGTAACCACACTCAAACAAATCAACATTTTTAACATCATTATAATAGGGTGTGGAAACAACACAAATGTCGGCAACAAGGGACATTGGTGTTATGTTAACACCCTGTGTAGTTATTTTGATTCTCTGTTCGGTGTCTTTTTGTGAAAGCACCCATGGTGTAAATTTAAACACCGCAGTTCTTGCATTGAACACATAACTGTGTGTTTTACCTGTAAAGATAACCAATTTACGTAATGTTGCAACCTATAGTCGCTCCTTAACTTCCTTCTTCTGACCATAGACTCTACCATGAAGGCATGACTCTAAAATAATAATAATAATTAACCATTCTTATATAGCGCATAACATAGTAATAAAACATGTCACAAAGCGCTCTTTAAAAAAACACAACAGAATACAAACACAATATGTACTGGGTAACAAACGAAATGGATGAATTAAATGTTAAATAAGTGCGTCTTTAAAGCAATCTTAATGGAGTCAATGTTTTTTAGTTGTTCTGGGAGATTGTTCCATAAAGTTGAGGCAGTGTGAGCAAAGCTGCGTTCACCATACGACTTGGTCATCACTGGTTGAATAACAAACAACTTGTTCTTATTAGAACGAAGATTTCAAGGTGTGTACAATGTTAACAGCTCTATCTACAGTTCCAATTTCGTATGTTCCCTGTCCTTGGTTTTTCCAGACAGCTAATATTGACCCAACGCGCTTCTGGCGTTTCATCGGTAGCATAGATTTAACACGTTAGCTTTTATTTTCAAATTAGCTGTTTGTATACTGATACCAACAACCTTTCGTGTTTGTTTAAGTCACTATCATCGGGTAGTTCATCCGATTCCGTCACACGTAAACACATTTAATGATAAAACTGAATTTTAATTTGCATTTTTGATCTGCGGATAATAATGATAGTCGAGATACGATCGCCTATAATCCAAACATTGATTTTGTTTGCGTGATAAAATGAGTTTATTACGGACATTTCGCCATGAAATTGTAGACACTTGGATCACGACTACAAGATTTTTTCTTTTACAATTTCTCCCTTGTGTCCTAGACCCTCCTAAATAATCCACTTTCCCCCACTTATGGTAACTATAAGCATTAAATGTTTTGAATTGTTTTGGGCCTCAGTCCCAAAGTTTTTAAAAATCAGAATACTTCCTAAACAAAATTGATTTTTAGATTTAGGAGAATTATAGGGCTAGTGGTGATCTTACGGACTTTTTCATACGAGGTAACTTTTACAGTCAACTTGGAGTCAACCATGTGCAGTGCTACGAGAAAACGCTGTGGCACATGTGTAGGCTAATTTATCTAATCATGGTCTTAACGAGTCCCAAGTAAAAAAGTGAATACTCAAATGTGAATGAATTATCTTTGAAAATAATGTTAACACAATTTTCCCAAATGACAGCATTTGTAACATGTTAACGACAGGAAACCTAAAAAAAAAACAAATATATGTTTACAGTGATATTTTCACAAATAGCTTTCGTAAAATACTAACAATCCATGTGTTACAATAATGTTCATTACTATAGGCGTAACACTTTATAACTAATAGACTTTTTAAACAAGACTATTCATTGCACTCGTTAGCTCAAAATGTTATTGGTATAATCTTCGTGATAAGTTAATTCCACCTTATCTGTTACATACATATCTAAAACAGAGACCGAAATGGAGCTATTTATACCCCCTTAATGCACGTATATGAGAGTCCATTTTACATAGCTGCCTTTATAGACATTGATCATCATGCTACCACAATTGGTAATGCCCCAACAGTAACGCATGCTTGAACATTCATTATACAGAGAAGGAACCAGACTATTTCTCCTTCGAGCCTCGGTTTGGTTACATTGATTTGAATGGGAGAAAGTCAAGATGGCCGCACCATGATAAAGGTTTATAGCTACCTCGGACAAGCTCAGGAGTCTACTAGTGAAAATATTTTGTTCCACTAACTCAGGAAAGTAAACTGTTCTGGGCTCAATTTCATAGAGCTGCTTAGCACACACATTTGCTAAGCATGAAATTTCTTCCGTAATAAAAAAACACGATTACCAACCAAATTTCCATTTGTTGCATTTTGCTTGTGACTGATATTCAGCTGTTGTTTGCTAATCCAAATTTCCATTTGTTGCATTTTGCTTCTTACTGATATTCAGCCGTTGTTTGCTTATGCTGAAAATCACGTGGAAATTTGGTTGGTAATCAGTTTTTTTTTCAGGGAAGAAATTTCATGCTAAGAAAATTGTTGTGCTTAGCAGCTCTATGAAATTGCGCCCTGCTATTTAGCTCGGAAAGGAACAGTGCATAAAACACACAGTCATGTAAAAGCAAAAACAAATTATAAATCAGAATATGCATTTTAAATTCAGAACCCCCTGAAAATGATTAACTTGAATCTCATTTTACGAAGTTTTCCTTCCAAGTTCCATTCCAGCTAAGTATGAACAAACGGAGGCTTGAATGGAAGATCATAAAACAAGGCCTTTGAACCAATAACCACACTGATCAAGCCAAACTCTTCCTAACTTAGGATTGATCTTATAGGACTTAGGACGAGTTCAGTTTGGACGAATCGAACCCATCCTAAGTTATGACGGGTTACTCGTCCTAACTCGAGATAGGATTAATCCTAGCGTTTTGTGAAATCGGTTGCAGGTTTTAGAAAGTAAAAACTAGTTAGTACAAGCGTGACAACTTTAAATTTACACTTTGAAAGTTAAGTTGTTTTTTGCAAACCGCCCATAGTGAATAAAAAATCGGATTCTTCAAATCCCTTTATATCGTTTGACTCTTGACTTTCTAACATTGTTAATCCGTACCAAATAAGTCGATCACTGACATCATGATCCGTAACTAATCCACAATGTGTTGTTAGTCATTATGAATGATCCGGATTGCGGTCTCTGAACCGCCTCCCTTCAGAGGGATTATCTCACTGTTTCTTAAATCCCCTTCTCTGTCATCCAGCGAGCCTTTTGTTACTCCTTCCAACCAATTAAGAATCCTTTGCTTTTCATGTTCACTATCACTGTCCACATCTTCGTGTTTGTGAATCGCCTCCAAAGAGGCGCTGTTCAACTTTGATATCCTTGAGAAGCCAAGACTACCGGATTGTTTCTTTCCATGGTAGTTCTTTCCCCCTGGAGTGATTAACTCGCCAACTTCTTTCCCACTGCTTAATGACCTACCAGGTTGGCTCATTTGCTCCAGTTTGTTCTTCGTGTAGGGGTAATTGCCGAGGTGAGATGGTGGCAATGGGAGGACACCCTCACTGGCTCTCCTCGGGAGTGGGATGCGTTTAGTTGGCTGGCAAGAACGTCTCCGTTGCAACATAGGATGACTGTCTGTAATGTCACTCAAGGGACTATCCGGTTTGAGTGTCCGCCCTAAGATTTTAGAGTCTAATGAAGTTGCTTGTTTTTCCTCACTGTACCTCCTTTGTAGAATGTGAATGTCGCTTGGTTTCATGTGTCTGTCTCTTGAAGTGTGGTACGGGAAGGATGGGGAGGGTGGACGCGGTGATAGCGACCTCCCCAGCAATGATGATGATCCACTGTGGCTACTGTGACTCAGCAAGGTCTGAGTCCGATGGGTAGCCATTCCACCGTCATACAGCGCTGGTAGCATTTTTTCAGGCTCCGGGGCTTCCAAGTGAAATCCAGTTTCTCCACGATCAAGCAGCATCGGGCTGTTGGATCGACTCGACCGTAAACTTATACTCCCACCAGCCGACTTCTTTCCGTGGTGGTAAGAGGCTTCAAAATCGTGGTCTTTTATCGGCGGCAACAACCGCATACCGTCGGGTAGGCTTCCGCGCCTCTGGTCGGTCTGCTCGATGCGAGGGCTACGGTCACTGCTGCGGGACGACACCGGTGATAGCTCCGTCTCGTCTGCCGGCTCCCCGTCTATAGACACAATCAACTCAATACCGGCCACCCCTGTCCTTGTTGTGCATATAAAAGTGTTTACAATGTTGTTATTGTTGACACGATTACCATGAGATTCCAACGAATCTGATTGGCTGTGTAATCCTGACGTCATCACTGAATCAGATCACTGAATACTGCATTTAGTTTCACTGCACTGTTCACCTATTGTTCTCTGGGCACACTTAATGAAGCGACCACACCAGTCGTTTGTAACTCCTGGTAGAGTTAACATAAATCATTTAAATTCCTGTGGATAATTGAGTAGTCTTTTTGTTTCCTTGGCAATTTACTCCCGAGTTATGATTACTGAATACTGCATTTTCACTTTAATGTCATATAATCTTTATCCGGACACAGAATTGATCGTGGCATCACCAGATTATTTGTAATTCCATACACTCAACACAATCCATTTCAAAAGGGTAATTCTATTGAAATTTTGAGGTTGTCTTTTTTTGTCTCGTCATGATAGCTGTAACGACAATTCAAATCGTATTCATCCATACGATTTTGGGGTAATACAGTTTTCTGAAATTCAGATAACTCGAACCCTTCCAGAAAGTTATGTTCATCAAATGTTGTTAACTGGAACTGTAAATTGTCGAATTAATGTCATGTCGACAGTTCGCTGTGTGGGAAATGTCCGTAACACAACTTACTGTTGAATTTATTCCGTTTTGTGACGTTGCCACACCAAGTTACAGTGGAAATTCCAAACAATACTCCTGTTGAAAATTATAAGTTGAGACATGATGAAATCAATGCAATCAAGTTTGATGAAAATCACGATGGCGCTTGCGATGACAGTTATTCTGAGCATCCAATTTCCAAGTCAAACATTTCACACAAAAATGTTGCTTTAAAACAAAAATGCACAACTCATTACGCTCCCGTTGTGATGTAAAGCGTTTTACAGCTTCCAAGTGACAAGTTGTAATGTTGAAGCCGGTACAGAGCTTACACAAGTTTAGATGAGTTGAACATACATTCAATGTAATAAGCGATTGTTTTCTACACTTATATTGACCAATTGGTCGGTTGCTCACTGCAGCTGATATCCTTGCCTTCCTCACTAGTTTGGAAAAGTTGAATCTTGAAGGTTAAATAAATCTTAACTTGAATCCATCTGGAAGAAGTCAGTGTGATCAGTTCCAATACAGTATTAAATCCTGCATAAACGTGTCCCGTATGTCTACATGATTCGGTTGGACTGGTGGTACACACTAATGGCATCTTACTCCAGGTTCCTTTGATTCCTCCACAGTAGAGTCCACAGGTGCTCTATTGTTGTGAAAGGTTTCACTTTCGGCTCTCGAGTTTTGATAGATCAATGGAGCGAGTTAAAGACGGTGTAAGGTATCCCAAACCATCTAATCATCAAGGCATTGGGTTCGCTCTTATTCACCTCTTATATCCTTTTGTCATACATCACTGCTTGCCGACGATGACGGTGGCTATTTTTAAATAGCACCATTGATGAAAATATTGAATTACATCAAGTGGAAATGTTGCATGCATCCAGCTTGACAAACCTCCATCATATCTGTAAAAGGATATATATAATGAATCAGCAAAATTGTTTGTGAAATTAATAGCATGGGTGTCACATAACGAAGTGGGTTTACGTGTTGTATTGTTGGATTTAATGAAGGTTGTTTTGCTATACTGTGGCTAGTGCTGTTTTGGCATAACATTGATTGTTAGAATGGGATCTATTGCCATAATGTCGTCTGGATGTCTGTTCATTGGTGATGGATGGGGTACAAACTTCACTTGCTCGCAATTAGTGTTAGAATTATGATATTGGTGACTCGGCAAATCAGATTGTTTAGATAATGGCAGGTCAGCTTGTAATAATTAGGCTGATTATTGGATATTGCAGAAAATAGTGCTTTTGTGTAATACTATGTAGTGTGCTTGTATTTGTTGAGGTGTTTGTTTGTTTGTTTGTTTGTTTGTTTGTTTGTTTGTTTGTTTGTTTGTTTGTTTGTTTGTTTGTTTGTTTGTTTGTTTGTTTGTTTGTTTGTTTGTTGGGCATTGGTTGTTTGTTTGTTTGTTTGTTTGTCTGGACTAGTCAATTTTAGGAGGTGAAACTGAGTGAACTCAGGAAAAGCAATAAAATGATACTTCATCACCTAGCAATTATGCAAATGAAATGGGCATTTTGCGTTGTATTACGCATGTCATTGGCATATTGTTTCCCTAATGCACCAGAAATAGCCATGGAAAATCGTCCGCCCACACAACGATATTGTTTAATTTCGAAACAACGTGAACGACTGGTGGGGAGCGAGTATTGGGAACGACACTACGTAGCGTCCAATAATTGTTTATATTGGACGGGCCTGTTCAGTGCTATAACAGCGTCAGACAGCAAATACATGACGCGTGATTCACCAATCAATAAGAAGGACGTGTGTGTGTGTGTGTGATATTCAGTTGAGAACGGCAATTATCTTTTTAAAATGGTAGGCAAGCTATTAATTTGTACGTATAATGTATTTCTCATGTTAAAAATTATTCCTCAGCACAAATTTGGCAAATCAAAACCTACACTGTTTGTTGGGTGTTGCTAAACATTTGCCGTGTTTTCTATATCCAGCAACGATAAACCAATCACTGACAAAACTTTAAGTTTTCTGATTCCTTACGGAAATTGGATCACCGAATTTGATGATTTTTTTCACAGGTTGGTTGGACGAATGGACGGTTTTATTTTTTATAAAAGTTGATAGTTAGAATGAATCTTACAAACAACAAGAGACGACATTTTCTTCAAAGTGTTATGTGCCGATTGGAAAATGACAAGATCAAATTAAAAGATAGCTGAAATTATGATACAATGTTTTAGGAGGAAATATGCAAAGTTGCTGGCGCCAGTACAATCTTCATACCAATAAGCTTAAGATTATATATAATCCCTTAATTTTGTATCTGTCTGAACACAGATTATCAAACATTTATATAATGGTTTTGAAATACTTTAGGGACAGATATGTCAGTAAATATTGAACCAATATCACTATTGCTGTTATCATGGTGTCGTGAGGCGTATTATAATGGTCTGACAATGTTTATCAGAGGTCAGAGATTTAACCACTCCAAAAATGAATAATCGTTTTTTGATGAACAAAAGATAGTACCGATGCGTAAGAGATGCCACAGGGCTGTGTACGAATGGGTACAGAAATGCACTCAGTTGCCATGTCAACTTGTTGAATGTTCAAGTTGTCTGAATCTAGGATAGGGCCTATTGCTGTGGTATATCAAAACAAAACTTTTGCGTTTGCACATTGTAGTTGTGCTTCTTCAAAACTCCCAGGTCAGTAAACCAGATTTCGGGTGTTGGGGGGCCTGAATCGTTCCTTGGTCATGCTGACCCGGTGACTCATACTCCGGGTCAAACTGGTCAGGGCCCAATTTCATAGAGCTGCTAAGCACAAACATTTGCTTAGCATGAAATTTTTTCCTTGATAAAAACAGGAATGCCAACCAAAAATTTCCACGTGATTTTCAGGATAAGCAAACAACAGCTAAATACCAGTAACAAGCATTACAAATAAATGGAAATTTGATTGGTAATCCTGTTTTTATCAAGGAAGAAATGTCACGCTAAGCAAATGTTTGTGCTTAGCAGCTTTATGAAATTGGGCCCAGGAAACGGTCAGGCCTGCCTATAGGACCCGGAACCAGGTCACTGTAACCCGGGGAGTGCTGTGGTTCCGGCACAATCCGTGTTGTGTAATGATTTGGTAGAGGTTGATCCACTCGCTGGAAAATGTTACCAATAGGTTCTATGTAACCCTTGCTGGTTTATTGTTTGAATTTATGCTAGTTTGGATGTAATTTTAATCCCGGCCACCAACCTGTTATTTTATAACAGACATTTCAGTAGTTGAGTTAAACGGTTTAATATTATCAAAATAAATAGAGTGGCAAGTCTGCTTTTGATATTAGTGACGCATTAAGGCGTAACATTACGGATACCAAGCCGGTAAACAAATAGACAACTTATTCTATGTCAACTTTTTATAATAATTATATAGGTTGTCAATCAACCTGATTAATTCTGACACTTTCAGGAATGTCGATATCTTAAGCTAGTTTTTTGTATTTGGAAACAGTTAATACATTTGGTTGGTGATAAACAACATTGATCAATTGGTTAACTGACAGATTGACTGATTGATTGACTGATTGTTTTTAAATTATTTGTTACTTTTCAAAACAAACATTTTATTATAGACGGAAATTTATTAGTAGGATTTTTCCAAGCTATTTCAACTGACCGAGTTGGTCTAGTGGTAGAACTGTTTGCCTCCGGGGTCGGAGGTCCCTGGTTCAAATCCCAGGTGAGGTCTACAATTTTGTTGTTACAACTTAGATACCAAAATTTGTTGGGGGACTGAAATTTATTAGTAGGATTTTTCCAGGATATCTCAACTGATCGTGTTGGTCTAGTGGTAGAACTGTTTGGCTCCGGAGTCGGAGGTCCCTGGTTCAAATCCCAGGTGAGGTCTACAATTTTGTTGTTACAACTTAGATATCAAAATTTGTTGGGGGACGGAAATTTATTAGTAGGATTTTTCCAGGATATTTTAACTGACCGAGTTGGTCTAGGGGTAGAGCTGTTTGCCTCCGGAGACAGAGGTCCCTGGTTCAAATCCCAGGTGAGGTCTACAATTTTGTTGTTACAACTTAGATATCAAAATTTGTTGGGGGACGGAAATTTATTAGTAGGATTTTTCCAGGATATTTTAACTGACCGAGTTGGTCTAGGGGTAGAGCTGTTTGCCTCCGGAGACAGAGGTCCCTGGTTCAAATCCCAGGTGAGGTCTACAATTTTGTTGTTACAACTTAGATATCAAAATTTGTTGGGGGACGGAAATTTATTAGTAGGATTTTTCCAGGATATTTTAACTGACCGAGTTGGGCTAGGGGTAGAGCTGTTTGCCTCCGGAGACAGAGGTCCCTGGTTCAAATTCCAGGTGAGGTCTACAATTTTGTTGTTACAACTTAGATATCAAAATTTGTTGGGGGACGGAAATTTATTAGTAGGATTTTTCCAGGATATCTCAACTGATCGTGTTGGTCTTGTGGTAGAACTGTTTGCCTCCGGGACGGAGGTCCCTGGTTCAAATCCCAGGTGAGGTCTACAATTTTGTTGTTACAACTTAGATTTCAAAATTTGTTGGGGATGAAAATTTATTAGTAGGATTTTTCCGGGATATTTTAATTGACCGAGTTGGTCTAGTGGTAGAGCTGTTTGCCTCCAGAGACAGAGGTCCCTGGTTCAAATCCCAGGTGAGGTCTACAATTTTGTTGTTACAACTTAGATATCAAAATTTGTTGGGGGACGGAAATTTATTAGTAGGATTTTTCCAGGATATTTTGTTTAACCGAGTTGGTCTAGTGGTAGAGCTGTTTGCCTCCGGAGTCGGAGGTCCTTGGTTCAAATCCCAGGTGAGGTCTACAATTTTGTTGTTACATCTTAGATATCAAAATTTGTTTGGGGGATGGGAATTTATTAGTAGGATTTTTTCCAGGATATCTCAACTGATCGTGTTAGTCTAGTGGTAGAGCTATTTGCCTCCGGAGTCGGAGGTCCCTGGTTCAAATCCCAGGTGAGGTCTACAATTTTGTTGTTACAACTTAGATATCAAAATTTGTTGGGGGACGGAAATTTATTAGTAGGATTTTTCCAGGATATTTTAACTGACCGAGTTGGTCTAGGGGTAGAGCTGTTTGCCTCCGGAGACAGAGGTCCCTGGTTCAAATCCCAGGTGAGGTCTACAATTTTGTTGTTACAACTTAGATATCAAAATTTGTTGGGGGACGGAAATTTATTAGTAGGATTTTTCCAGGATATTTTAACTGACCGAGTTGGGCTAGGGGTAGAGCTGTTTGCCTCCGGAGACAGAGGTCCCTGGTTCAAATTCCAGGTGAGGTCTACAATTTTGTTGTTACAACTTAGATATCAAAATTTGTTGGGGGACGGAAATTTATTAGTAGGATTTTTCCAGGATATCTCAACTGATCGTGTTGGTCTTGTGGTAGAACTGTTTGCCTCCGGGACGGAGGTCCCTGGTTCAAATCCCAGGTGAGGTCTACAATTTTGTTGTTACAACTTAGATTTCAAAATTTGTTGGGGGATGAAAATTTATTAGTAGGATTTTTCCGGGATATTTTAACTGACCGAGTTGGTCTAGTGGTAGAGCTGTTTGCCTCCGGAGACAGAGGTCCCTGGTTCAAATCCCAGGTGAGGTCTACAATTTTGTTGTTACAACTTAGATATCAAAATTTGTTGGGGGACGGAAATTTATTAGTAGGATTTTTCCACGATATTTTAATTGACCGAGTTGTTCTAGTGGTAGAGCTGTTTGCCTCCGGAGTCGGAGGTCCTTGGTTCAAATCCCAGGTGAGGTCTACAATTTTGTTGTTACATCTTAGATATCAAAATTTGTTTGGGGGATGGGAATTTATTAGTAGGATTTTTTCCAGGATATCTCAACTGATCGTGTTAGTCTAGTGGTAGAGCTATTTGCCTCCGGAGTCGGAGGTCCCTGGTTCAAATCCCAGGTGAGGTCTACAATTTTGTTGTTACAACTTAGATATCAAAATTTGTTGGGGGACGGAAATTTATTAGTAGGATTTTTCCAGGATATTTTAACTGACCGAGTTGGTCTAGGGGTAGAGCTGTTTGCCTCCGGAGACAGAGGTCCCTGGTTCAAATCCCAGGTGAGGTCTACAATTTTGTTGTTACAACTTAGATATCAAAATTTGTTGGGGGACGGAAATTTATTAGTAGGATTTTTCCAGGATATTTTAACTGACCGAGTTGGGCTAGGGGTAGAGCTGTTTGCCTCCGGAGACAGAGGTCCCTGGTTCAAATCCCAGGTGAGGTCTACAATTTTGTTGTTACAACTTAGATATCAAAATTTGTTGGGGGACGGAAATTTATTAGTAGGATTTTTCCAGGATATCTCAACTGATCGTGTTGGTCTAGTGGTAGAACTGTTTGCCTCCGGGACGGAGGTCCCTGGTTCAAATCCTAGGTGAGGTCTACAGTTTTGTTGTTACAACTAAGATTTCAAAATTTGTTGGGGGATGAAAATTTATAAGTAGGGTTTTTCCGGGATATTTTAATTGACCCAGTTGGTCTAGTGGTGGAGCTGTTTGCCTCCGGAGACAGAGGTCCCTGGTTCAAATCCCAGGTGAGGTCTACAATTTTGTTGTTACAACTTAGATATCAAAATTTGTTGGGGGACGGAAATTTATTAGTAGGATTTTTCCACGATATTTTAATTGACCGAGTTGTTCTAGTGGTAGAGCTGTTTGCCTCCGGAGTCGGAGGTCCTTGGTTCAAATCCCAGGTGAGGTCTACAATTTTGTTGTTACATCTTAGATATCAAAATTTGTTTGGGGGATGGGAATTTATTAGTAGGATTTTTTCCAGGATATCTCAACTGATCGTGTTAGTCTAGTGGTAGAGCTATTTGCCTCCGGAGTCGGAGGTCCCTGGTTCAAATCCCAGGTGAGGTCTACAATTTTGTTGTTACAACTTAGATATCAAAATTTGTTGGGGGATGGGAATTTATTAGTAGGATTTTTCCAGGATATCTCAACTGATCGTGTTAGTCTAGTGGTAGAACTGTTTGCCTCCGTAGTCGGAGGTCCCTGGGTCGAATCCCAGGTGAGGTCTACAATTTTGTTGTTACAACTTAGATTTCAAAATTTGTTGGGGGACGGAAATTTATTAGTAGGATTTTTCCAGGATATCTCAACTGATCGTGTGGTAGAACTGTTTCCCTCCGGAGTCGGAGGTCCCTGGTTCAAATCCCAGGTGAGGTCTCCAATTTTGTTGTTACAACTTATATATCAAAATTTGTTGGAGGACGAAAATTTATAAGTAGGATTTTTTAAGGGTATCTCAACTGATCGTGTTAGTCTAGTGGTAGAACTGTTTGCCTCCGGAGTCGGAGGTCCCTGGTTCAAATCCCAGGTGAGGTCTACAATTTTGTTGTTACAACTTAGATATCAAAATTTGTTGGGGGACGGTAATTTATTTGTAGGATTTTTCCAGGATATTTTAACTGATCGTGTTGGTCTAGTGGTAGAACTGTTTGCCTCTGGAGTCGGAGATCCCTGGTTCAAATTCCAGGTGAGGTCTACAATTTTGTTGTTACAACTTAGATATCAAAATTTGTTGGGGGACGGAAATTTATTAGTAGGATTTTTCCAGGATATCTCAACTGATCGTGTTGGTCTTGTGGTAGAACTGTTGGCCTCCGGGACGGAGGTCCCTGGTTCAAATCCCAGGTGAGGTCTACAATTTTGTTGTTACAACTTAGATTTCAAAATTTGTTGGGGGATGAAAATTTATTAGTAGGATTTTTCCGGGATATTTTAACTGACCGAGTTGGTCTAGTGGTAGAGCTGTTTGCCTCCGGAGACAGAGGTCCCTGGTTCAAATCCCAGGTGAGGTCTACAATTTTGTTGTTACAACTTAGATATCAAAATTTGTTGGGGGACGGAAATTTATTAGTAGGATTTTTCCACGATATTTTAATTGACCGAGTTGTTCTAGTGGTAGAGCTGTTTGCCTCCGGAGTCGGAGGTCCTTGGTTCAAATCCCAGGTGAGGTCTACAATTTTGTTGTTACAACTTAGATATCAAAATTTGTTTGGGGGATGGAAATTTATTAGTAGGATTTTTCCAGGATATCTCAACTGATCGTGTTAGTCTAGTGGTAGAGCTATTTGCCTCCGGAGTCGGAGGTCCCTGGTTCAAATCCCAGGTGAGGTCTACAATTTTGTTGTTACAACTTAGATATCAAAATTTGTTGGGGGATGGGAATTTATTAGTAGGATTTTTCCAGGATATCTCAACTGATCGTGTTAGTCTAGTGGTAGAACTGTTTGCCTCCGTAGTCGGAGGTCCCTGGGTCGAATCCCAGGTGAGGTCTACAATTTTGTTGTTACAACTTAGATTTCAAAATTTGTTGGGGGACGGAAATTTATTAGTAGGATTTTTCCAGGATATCTCAACTGATCGTGTGGTAGAACTGTTTCCCTCCGGAGTCGGAGGTCCCTGGTTCAAATCCCAGGTGAGGTCTCCAATTTTGTTGTTACAACTTATATATCAAAATTTGTTGGAGGACGAAAATTTATAAGTAGGATTTTTTAAGGGTATCTCAACTGATCGTGTTAGTCTAGTGGTAGAACTGTTTGCCTCCGGAGTCGGAGGTCCCTGGTTCAAATCCCAGGTGAGGTCTACAATTTTGTTGTTACAACTTAGATATCAAAATTTGTTGGGGGACGGTAATTTATTTGTAGGATTTTTCCAGGATATTTTAACTGATCGTGTTGGTCTAGTGGTAGAACTGTTTGCCTCTGGAGTCGGAGATCCCTGGTTCAAATCCCAGGTGAGGTCTCCAATTTTGTTGTTACAACTTATATATCAAAATTTGTCGGAGGACGAAAATTTATAAGTAGGATTTTTCAAGGATTTCTCAACTGATCGTATTGGTCTAGTGGTAGAACTGTTTGCCTCCGGAGTCGAGGTCCCTGGTTCAAATCCCAGGTGAGGTCTATAATTTTGTTGTTACAACTTAGATATCAAAATTTGGTGGGGGACGAAAATTTATTAGTAGGATTTTTTCCAGGATATCTCAACTGATCGTGTTGGTCTAGTGGTAGAACTGTTTGCCTCCGGGACGGAGGTCCCTGGTTCAAATCCCAGGTGAGGTCTACAATTTTGTTGTTACAACTTAGATTTCAAAATTTTTTGGGGGACGGTAATTTATTAGTAGGATTTTTCCAGGATATTTTAACTGACCGAGTTGTTCTAGGGGTAGAGCTGTTTGCCTCCGGAGACAGAGGTCCCTGGTTCAAATCCCAGGTGAGGTCTACAATTTTGTTGTTACAACTTAGATATCAAAATTTGTTGGGGGACGGAAATTTATTAGTAGGATTTTTCCAGGATATCTCAACTGATCGTGTTGGTCTTGTGGTAGAACTGTTTGCCTCCGGGACGGAGGTCCCTGGTTCAAATCCCAGGTGAGGTCTACAATTTTGTTGTTACAACTTAGATATCAAAATTTGTTGGGGGACGAAAATTTATAAGTAGGATTTTTCAAGGATATTTTAACTGATCGTGTTGGTCTAGTGGTAGAACTGTTTGCCTCCGGAGTCGAGGTCCCTGGTTCAAATCCCAGGTGAGGTCTATAATTTTGTTGTTACAACTTAGATATCAAAATTTGGTGGGGGACGAAAATTTATTAGTAGGTTTTTTTCCAGGATATCTCAACTGATCGTGTTGGTCTAGTGGTAGAACTGTTTGCCTCCGGGACGGAGGTCCCTGGTTCAAATCCCAGGTGAGGTCTACAATTTTGTTGTTACAACTTAGATATCAAAATTTGTTGGGGGACGGAAATTTATTAGTAGGATTTTTCCAGGATATCTCAACTGATCGTGTTGGTCTTGTGGTAGAACTGTTGGCCTCCGGAGGCGGAGGTCCCTGGTTCAAATCCCAGGTGAGGTCTACAATTTTGTTGTTACAACTCAGATATTAGCTCGGATACCAACTCGGTCAGGTAAAATATCCTGGAAAAATCCTGGAAAAATCCTATTAACAAATTTTAGTCCCCCAACAAATTTTGAAATCTAAGTTGTAACAACAAAATTGTGGACCTCATCGGGGATTTGAACCAGGGACCTCCGACTTCAGAGGCAAACAGTTTTACCACTAGACCAATCGGTCAGTTAAAATATCCTGGAAAAATCCTAGATTTCAAAATTTGTTGGGGGACGGAAATTTATTAGTAGGATTTTTTTAGGATATTTCAACTGATCGAGTTGGTCTAGTGGTAAAACCGTTTGTATATGGACTCACAGGTCCCTGGTTCAAATCCCACGTGAGATCTACATTTTTGTTGTTACAACTTAGATAAATTTAGAAAAATTAATGGGCGACGGAAATTTATTAGATAGGATTTTCCCAAGGTTTTTCAACTGGTCGAGTTGGTGTAGTGGTAGAACTAATTGAGTCGGAGGTCCCTGGTTCAAATCCTGGTTTTTTTTTCAAGTCTTTTGTTATGACTAAGATTTACACAAATTTGATGGGCGACGGAATTTTATCAGTAGGATTTTCAACTGATCGAGTTGGTCCTGTGGTACACTGTTTGCCTCTGGAGCCGGAAGTCCATGGTTCAAACCCCAGGCAGGGGTCACAAAGTTTTTGTTACAACTTAGATTTCAAAATTTGATGGGGGCGGAAATTTATGAGTAGGATTTTGAGACAAACCTTGAATTGTGAAAACTCAGTCCTCCAAACAAACAAAAACACACCTTTGCCAGTCTGTCTCAGAAGATGGTCTCAAGTCTTGATTTGTTCACACTTTGTATTGAGAAAGCCCTTAGAGAATAAGGCATATTATGACACCATTTGAACAAAGATAGACGGACATAAGCTAAGTCTGAATGCCACAGGCATTCCAGTCCGTTAGAGAAAAAACGTATTTCTTAGAAAATCACTCTGCTGCTTGTATTAACCCACCTGCAGTCAGAAGACCCCAACTTACTTTGTAATCCTGCTGAGTCTGATCTTTTACGACAATCCTGACTGCGTCTTCAAGTGGTACGGTAACGTCTTCAAGTGGTAAAACCAGCTTTTTGATTAATGTGATGGAATCTTTAATCAAACCAATTACGCGGCGTTTGAAGTGACTGAGGTTCCATTAAAAGATGAAGTGGCTTTTCGTCTCAGTTCCTCGAAACTCCAGGATCCACTCTTTGAAAAGTTTTATTATAATACAATCAAAGTTTTATATATAAACTGAATCTTGCCAGGGAAGCTGGCAGGTCGTAGGAACCACCTTTTCGAACTGCTAGGATAACCCTCCATCCATGGGATAACCAACAAGTGTGCATTCCAACACTTGAAATCTCTACAAAATGCCCCTGTGTATAACAAGCGATCCAAAGTGTGTATGTTCAAAGGTTTGGGGGTTCTGTAAACAGTGGTGTCACTGTTCCATTGATGCCATGGCGTCGCTAAAGTCTTGTTATATTAGGAGTGTGGTTTGAAGTACCCTTTACATTTTTTCATAAAGATTTTGTTAATGATCAATGTCCGTGCTGTAGTGTCTGTGTAGGTAAACCGTTTATTTTTATCCCAATATGGGCGAACAGAACATGCAATATAAGGAAATCTTTCAAAAAAGACAGGATAGGATTATGTTTTCAATTTTCATGAGCAGTACTTAAGTTGATTTATTCAAACCTGGTTCGTATATATTTAGGGATTTGTTTTATTAAACCGTAAAGCAGAAATGTTTGCATAATTTTGCTCCAGTTTCATTGACCTATTAAGTGGCAGGAAAATAAGCTTTAATATTTCTCTTACAAGTACAAATTAAAGGTGGATTTAGGGTTGGGCGTGGCTGGCCCTCTCCCTCATTTCTGCTGACCGGGAAAATAATGAACATACGTCAATGAAAACCAGTTCCTTATTTTAAAATGGGATAACAAAATAAAACGCCTTTTAAATGTCCTAGATTGCACAAAAGGGGGATGTGATGTTTTTTCAATTATTTTAGGACAACAGTTTGGATTTTCTAAAGTTCTCTTTTTAAGTTTTCAACTAAATAATATTTCTCTAAGGTTCTTTTTTGAAAAACCTAGATCCGCCTAGGATCCTTGATGGCCAGAATAAAATACATTGTATTCACTGTTGTTTCATGTCCCAACATTCAATCTACATGTATTTAATAGTTTCAATAATTTGTTGTGTATGTCAAATAAATAAATAACAGTAAACACCAGACAGTTCATTTACTGCACGTCTATCGTAGATACCACTCCATCCATGGAACGCCAGTTGTACTTGAGGTCATGGTGTGGTCGCTGGACCCGAACAAACCCTAATGAATTTACTTCCATTGGCTCTTTTGTCTAAACAACAAACAAAGACTCTGGCCCGAGTC
Organism: Asterias rubens; assembly: GCF_902459465.1. Classification (NCBI taxonomy): domain Eukaryota; kingdom Metazoa; phylum Echinodermata; class Asteroidea; order Forcipulatida; family Asteriidae; genus Asterias; species Asterias rubens. The sequence goes on from NC_047077.1 coordinate 6,649,536, forward strand.
AACATTGTCTTTCAATCTCTCGTTACCAGATGACAAAAATAGATTTTTTAGAAATGGAGCTCTGGAAACCAAACACTTGGGTTGAAACACTATTTGCAAGGCACACTGCCGCGTTTAGAGGCGACTCAAAACCGGAAAAAGAATGTTAGTTTCGGAATTGAATATTGGGTTTACCATAGAGCAAGGAATCGTTTTGAACCCTGCCTTCTTATAACAATAAATATTGTATTTAGTGCATAATAAATGATTGCCTTACAGCAGCCTGGGGTAACTAAATCTCACAATGGAGGTTCACGCATAATGGTCCAAACAGCCACGGTTTCAGTTCATGTTTACCAAAGCCTTACTCAAACAGAGATGACTGGCAAAAATATCCACAATTCCATCCATCCGTTCATTCATTTTGTAATGGTTGACTATTGTCATTCATCACAGCCAAAAGCTGATTTACACAACAGTAACAATACAAACAAAGATCAATAAGAACCACTTTAAATGTGGATTCTGAAATACAATAATACATTACTTTTGGCCTATACACTAAACATTAAAAAATGTCTTTAAAATTTCCATAAAGAGATGGGGATGTGATATACAAGAACAAGACAAACTCGACCTTTATAACTTGAAGCATGAGGTCCATTGTTCAGAAAAATTACTCAAGTTTCGAAATCTCCATTACTCTAGGTTTCAAGGGTGATATTTTATACATTAGGATTGTTTTTGCAACAGATTGTCTGCCCTGAAAAACGTGAATTAAATTCCTGCTCTAAATTAACTTTGTTTTATCAGAGTTTCACATTATAAATGAGTTCAATGACGAGGTGATGTTTCCACCCTCATCAGTACACGTGTACTATTTCTGGTTTTGTCCCCTATCAGTGCAGAAATATTTCCGCAAGTGTTTGCAATTTTGGTCCAAATCGTGAAAGAAAAAATGCTTTGCAAATCCTTTAGAGCCACCATATAAAACCGATATTGTCAGTTATGCAATGTGAAAGGAAACCACAACAATTTACATTTTTTTTAAAAAACGTTCAGGGCTAAACCTATATTGTTGTCCGTATGTCTGTTATTGTGAAGTTGGCTGACGACAAAAGTTTAGCAAAAACTAATAAATAATATTAACAATAATAGACAGAGAAGTTCATTATAGTTGTACCTGCAAGACAGTGCCCCTGTTACAAGGGTCACTTTTGTCATCAAAGTGACGTCATACACAGTTGATATGTGTTACCATAGTATTGTCTCGCGCACTAGCCATCACGCACCTAAATCATGAAAGCAGAAAAAACACTTAACAAAAATGTTTGCATAAGTCATATTATTGCCAGGGGCCGGTTTGGAACGTGAAGCATTCAGTTTGAACAACACTGTTATACCGTCTCGGTAATACCATGTTCAAACAACACTGTTAATTGCATGTCAAATTTACGCGTTCCACTTTTCAATCCACTTCATTTGCTCACTCCTAAATACAACTGCCTCCTCCAACCTGCCAAAAAGTTCACACTTACCAAGAAGCCCTATTATGCAGGTTTTCAGGGTTACGCTAAGCATTTGTTTAGATAAGCTATGAGGGTCTTCAAACATTCACGCATGGTGATGGGAAAACAAAGGGTGACAATTGAAGATTCGGGTAGCGGGACACCGTAATATGCATAATTGACTCAAGTTGGGAGTAAATAGATCGAGGCAAAATGGTGAGAGGTTTCTTGTACATTCAAGAGGTCCCTCAAGAAAAACGCATGGCGCCAAATTGCACCAGTCGCAGTTTTGAAGGGCATTTGATTTCTAAGTCATACTCGGAATTTTGTTTTCTTTACGTGTTTTTTTTTTTTTTTTTTTTTTTTTGAAGATAACAACTTCGGAAATTGACATTGTAGTCTTTGAAAATGGTATTTGAAAAGGAAACATTTTGCCTGGAAATTGGAACATATTGTCCCCAGACCACCTTCAGGCAGTTGGATGGCTGAAACAACTTAATGAAATAGAATAAACGTTTAAAAGTTACGTCATGTTCTTTGCAAGGTGATTCATACATAATATTTGCTCTTTAAATGAAGTTCTTGTGGTCAGTGAAGATGTGTTGTCAGGTCTTATATGAAAGAAGGAATTCCTCGGGCAAAAGAAAATATTTGTTGCAAGACACTGCGTTGATGAAGTCAGTGTTACCGGAAACTGCCTCATTTACACACCAGTTTCTTGGAAAGATCCACTGGGAATGGTATCCTTAGGTTAGATGTGTAATTATAGGATTTAAAAGTTGGATCCCCATGGGTACAGACGACCAAAAATGCTGGTGTTTTACCGGACCATGACTATCTGATGATCAGGTATGGCCTTCCCGCTGGTTATTGCAGGGCTTACCGTTGAATTGAAGCCACCGTAAGAGGAGTCTGGAGGCCTATACCGGGTGAACACTCCATACACCCCACCTCCTCTTTGGGGTGGATTGAGTCAATACCGGAAAATCTGCCCTTTGTTCACGGGGTAAAATACAACAATGCAAACTGACATTCCTTGGCAGATGATGTCCATTTTTTGTGAGGGAGAGTGGGAGAACCAGAAACAAGGTTGATTGAGAGTAAAACAAACTTTACAACTACAAATCGTACAATAGTTTAAGCTCTTCCGTCTGCTTGGATTAACCTTTATTTTTAGTGATTTTTTTCGATTGTGTAAATTGTTGAGCTATAAATAGAACATCTTTACATAAGTAAAAGCGAGGATAACACCAAACCGTTTTTATTTTTACACATAATATTGTAACATAAAATGGACTGGAGGGGGGCTTTTTCCAAGGAAAGGCACAAGGCGTTGTCACTTATTCTTGATAGAAGATAATTGTGGCGGGAACGGTTCAAAAAGACACACTAATGGCAAACACACCATGACAAAAACACATCTCCACTGATGTTTGTGTGACGTGACAAGCCAACAGTAGTTCTCAAACCCGTGATGAAAATAACACAAGACAAGTTTGTTTGCACCGTGTGAATATCGGTGTGTTACAAGAAACTAATTTGCAGATAACAGCGAAGAAGTAAAGCTTTGTCGGACAGCAATGTGATAAGCCTATGCTTTGAATGAAGTTCTAGGAAGAGTTCGTGTAAACATGTTGAGTTCAGACTCAACATTTCTTTAGAAGATACTGTATGATTGTTTACCCCCAGCAGATCTCATACAACTTCCAAACATCTTCTTATTTGTATGAACCAGATACGTCTATCCTGACGATCAAGGCCCACAGACAACCAAGTCACTGTCCACTTTAGGTCTACAATCCTGGTCAAAATACTTTAGGCCTGACAAGACATTTTGATATGGGGGTAAATGTTTCGATCTCATTAAGGGGGTGCAATCGGGCGGGGTTTGGTAGTCCAAATTAATATAAGCACAAAACGATCGTGCTTACCACTAATTAAAGGGATAATATCAGCCATGTCTGACTGGTTTCGTACTTGTTTGGGCTCAGCTAAAACATTAAGTAAGCAACATCTCTATGAAAAGGCTCAAACTCATGTTTTTCATTGATGAAACTCAACATTGGTTTTGTTTATCTTAAATACTCAGATATTTGTGTAGTTGTTTCGGTGTCTAGTATTTGCTTATCGATAAAACTAGGATAAACTTTGGAATTTCTGGTGTTGGCTTTCCCTTCAGGGTATCAACACATACTTCCTGCCACAACATGCAGTCTCCGGTTTGTTTAATTAATCCATTGAGATCCGTGCTCAAGAGGAATTCACTTTGGATGATCTATTATTGAGGCTTCTAAAGTAAATTTGTCAACTTTTAAACAAAAAGGGCGGAATTGACCAAATGTAAGAGACTGTGAAGATTGTGGAGCCATTTCAAAACAATCTCACAATAAGCTAATCAAACAGTTGGATTACAACAAGTAGTTTTCAAGTTACAACACTTGTTTTGTTATTTGCAGCGAAAACAAGTAGTTTACTTTTGTACACAAAACTCATGTGATTTAGAGTTGTCTCGCTGCGTAACTATATACCTTTGGGACAATAATAACTGTGTACGTACAGTATACCTATTATGTCCGTACAGGATACTGTTATGTATGTCCACGGTAACTATCATGTACGTACACGAAAAGTCTGTGGAGTTATTTGTGTACGTGCACAAACATTATGGAGTTATTGTGTCCTGTTCATACATAACACGGCAATTATCGTGTACAGTTTGTGTACGTACATGCCAAGTCTAAAGTGAATCTGTACGTACATGATAACTAACGTGTACGTACACGATAACAATGGAGTTACGTGTGTATTCTGGCAGTTATCGTAGTGCAAAAGTACACGACACTGATCAACTGCGTACATGATGCGGCGGCACTATGTAACTATTTTCGCAGGGTGATCGATATTCGATATTAACAGTATTTGACGCGGTTTCAAGTCTTTCAATGGACAAAATATTAAACTTGTGTGAAGAGTTACCGCAGGCCAGCTTTTTTCCATCTTTCAATAAATCCACCATATAGGCCTAAACCAATCTGTAAAGTTTGATGTCAAATTCAGCAGTCACATCTGACTGAAACCAACAAAAAAAACGGTTTGTTTGGGATTTTGTGTGCACGTTCATCTGGTTTATTTCGATTTTGGCAATCAATAAGAAACGGTGTTTGCGGGTTAAGTGCCTTTGCCTGACGTTTACAGTTTGTCTGATGGAAGCTATTTTTGTGGTAAGAGTCCAGTAATTTTATAACTTCTGGAGGACGTAGGCCTACTTTGAAATCAGTAAACTCAAATGGTAATTTTTCTTTGGAGGATTGGTGCTAGTTTATATGAACTTTATACTGTGGTGGGTTTTCAGATGGAAATGTTCTTTTGAGGATTTGGACTGATGTGAACTGTATTATCAGTTATCAGTTCGAATTTAAACTCCCCTCGTAACCATCAGGGGTTAATTTTTGTTGCTAATGCAGTTTGTACTGTTGGTAGGGCTTTGATTGATATAGGCCTATCTGTGAGTTAATGGAAACAAACTTGTTAACGATGTTTTGAGAGGACAAATAACACAAAGTTTTGTTTTGATTGGCCCGAAAGATAAACAAGAGAAGTTATGTAAGTTCTGTACTAAAAAGTATAGGATTAAATCGCAGATTTGTCAGTCGCCGTCGATCACTGCCTACTACCTAAACTGGTCGTTGTTGTAGGATAGGCAAGTCCTTGGAGAGTCGCAAGGCGATTAAAAGTCTGCCACCACAACATCATTGATCCTCGGGAGCTGTCGTGGATGGGCGTTGTTTTGTTTTGTAGGTCTCACAAGGGAGAACGCACAATTAAAGATTTCTACCTGTCTTTCATTTGATGTGGGTTTCACCACAAAGGCATTTGGTGAGCTGTGGTAGTAAATGCCTGTATCAATAGGGGTCCACCAGCGAGAACACCAAAAGTAAAGAATTTTCCTGTCTTCTGTGGGTTTCTACAATCGACAGCCATTTTGGTGAGCTATGGTAGTAGCACTGGTAAAGTTACTTGGGGGTCAATGGTCCCACCAGGGAGGACATCCAAAATGAAAGTTTTCCTCAAGAAGGCATTTTGGTGAGCTTGGGTACTAGTGTATAACACTGCTGTGTTATTGTTGGGGTCTATGGTCCCACCAGGGCCCAATTTCATAGAGCTGCTTAAGCACAACATTTTGCTTAATGCTTCAGCATTAGAAGACGGGTATACATTCTACACTTTGTTGGTGGTTTTCTGAATGGCCAAGCAGACTGGGGACGGACAATGGTTGCTTACCTTCATGCTTGAAGCAATTACATGTAATAGGCTAAGCATACTGATAAACAAATAAAGCGAAACCAGATAACCTACCAAATAGAACAGACAGCTTAATAGTATTTCGACTTCTTTAGACTTTAAGATTATCCATCAGGATTTGGTTTCAAGAAAGATTTAAGTTAATTGAAGATAAATGAAAAGGATCTAAACTTGTTTGTGTTTCGTCCTCTCCTTGGTTTGATCATGGAGGAACCTCCATGGTTTGATGTCAACCGCGCTGCAGAACTCGAAATTTACACCGGACCACAGGTCTAAGGCCAGTGATTTTAGCATTGGGCCAGTAAACGCCAGATTAAATGACACATCTTGATTTTGTTCATTGTGATTTTTGGAGAGTCTGATAATTAAATATCTCGAAATTCTGTTGACATAAGAAATATAATAAGATCAATATTCTCGACGTGTTTGTTCAAATAAAAAACACTATGTGCAAACTGAGTACATAGGTTTTGTTCCGTTTTAATTCTGGCCCTAATTTTGGTTTTTACCCATACACCGATGTGTGCTAGCACTGTATACTCAGTACTTTCCCGAGTCCTGTGAAAAAATATCATAGGCATGTTACTCGGGTGGGATTCGAACCCACGAACCTTGCAATTCTAGAGCAGTGTCTTACCAGCTAGACTATCGAGGTTGCCCGGTAGCTAGAGCCAGTTCGAATCCTATGTTTCTGGTCTTGATAAACCAGTTGTTGTAGAGTACAATTTGTTGATACAGGCCATGCTGTCTTGTGGATACAACAGTTCGAGCATTATACCAGAGCTAGCTCAACTGTATGCAGTCTTTGAAAGACCTTAAAGGGTATATGTACTCTTTGTAGAACGAAAAACACAATGTCTACAGATTTACACTAAACTTAAACAGTTTGAAGATAATGATAGTATAAAGCTTCCCTGAAAATATTAATTGCTGAGGAGCTGTAGTTTTTGAAAAATGGGTAAAACAATGTAATGAAAATAATTTTTGTCTCACTGATCATGAGACGAAAATTATTTTAGCTTTTAAAAACGTATTTCCATGAGTGTTTTACCTATTTCTCAAAAACTACAGCACCTCAGCAACTAACATTTTACGGGAACCTTTGTATTATCATTATCCTCAAACTGCGTAATTTGAATGTAAATCTGTGGACATTGTGTTTTGTGTTAGAAAAAGTACCCAGATCCTTTTAAATTAACCCAACCAACATTTTTACACCAAACAAGTATTGGGAAACAGTCCAAGTAATTCTATAAATCGGTCACTTTTTATTTACATAACCGAACACAAAAACTTTATATAAAAAAAAACTTAAGAACTTTTATTAAAAATAGCTTGTTATGGCATATAAATCACATAGCACGATTGGTCATTTTGACGTTAACATGAGATCGTACAACAGTGAAATAGAAAGATTCAAACTTAGATTAAAAAATACTTAAATCACAATAATTTTAAAAGCATTTGAAAATTTAGTCGATGAGAAATGAACTGTTTATTTTCTTTATTTCTTGTGTGTTAATGCATAAAACTGTAACCATCTCAAGATTGTCTTTGTCAGGTCCCCTATACCCAGCAACTTCCAACATAATCATTTTCTTTTCACCTCGAAGGACCAGACTATTTTACACTCCAGCCTCGGTTTGAAATACACTAATCTAAACGGGAGACCTAACAAAGATGCCAGAAAAGGCAAACAACAAAAAACATATAAATATTTTAAACGTTAATATATGAGTTACTCTTTAAAACTACTAGATGGCAATTTAAAAAGGTGGAATAAGACAAGAACGACATCTAATATTTCAAAACTTTTATTACAGCATGCTTTACAGGCACTGTACACTTTAATTGTCAGAGACCAGTATTCTCACTAGGTGTGTCCCAATAAACTTGTCAAAAGGTTACGGGAGATAGACAAAATGCCTTGTCAGCAGTAACAGACATGTGCCACTGACATTTCGAAGTGGCTTATATATTCATAACAAATTAAAAAAACCTGTGTTAGACAAGACTTCAGGCCTGAAGTCTTTTAATATTTAAGTGAGAAATTAGCTCTTTCTCAAAAGCTAGTTACTTCAGAGGGAGCCGTTTCTCACGATGTTTTATACTATCAACAGTTCTTCATTGTTGTTGCCAAGTAACTTTTTATGCTGACAATTATTTATAGGAATTACCAATGGTTTCCAGTACCTTTAAAACTAATCTGTCAACAATTATAACATTTTACTGGGTTAGACTGAAAGTGTTATCTATGATTGAAGATTTCATATGTCAAGTTTGATCTTAAGATGCTTGTAATAAAAGCTACACATTCAAAACTTTTCTTTAATGAATTTATGGACAAACTAATCCCTAAACTAGTTGTTGAGCTTAAAATGATAAAGAGCACTGGAGAAATGTTTTTATTATGACACATTGTCAGAAACGACCCACTATGAAGTAAAGTAATTTTCAAGAAAACGATAATGTTCACCCCAAAATTGAATCTGAGTAAGGCTTCAGGCATGAAGCCATTCTCAGGCATCTAAAAGCAAAACATTTTTCTTCCATCATTTTCTATAAACTTTAATGATTAATTGAGCCCAATTTATCACTAGATTGTTATTTTATGCATGTTTGGTTATGAGAAGTGATGATACTGGTCTTTGATATTTACTAAAAAGTATACCTCGCCTTTTACATTAAGATCAAGAAATAAAATGCTGTTAGTTAACTTTCTAGTACAGTTCTTTATTGGAATTTGTCTATTAACTTGATTTTCAGCTGTTCCTTTTTTTTATTTTAATTTTAACATGACATCGCAGAGGTTTTTTAATGAAAAGGAAAGTGTTAAGTTTCATCCCCACTTGAGCTCTTAACATATTGTGTTTCAAAAGTTGGAACTTTAATAAACAGTCAAATAAAGAAAATGAAGATCTAAAAGCATAAATGACTTCAACTAATTGTAATGTGGGACTTTTTCCCACCTACTGGTATCTTGAATATTTAAGTATACAAAGTATACACTTTATAAACACGCCAATAGTCAAAAAAATAAAAAATTATGAATAAATAAAAATGAATGAATAAAGCGCTCCAACAAAGTATAACGGCACAGCACCGAAAAATAAACACACAAATAAATCTCAACAAGTGTGTGCTAACAGAAATAAATACAAGTAAAAAAAAAAAGTCCAAATACTTTTTGGCATAAGTTAATACTTGCATTCACTCTTTCCTTCTTGACCCCAACCTTCTTCTGAAGGGTCGTTCTCTAAACTCTTTCTTCCTTGACCACTTCTTCTTTCTAAGGGTCATTCTCTCTTCTTTATTTTGCTCTGAGAACATCTCACAAGTTTCACCACATGAAGCTATAGGAGTGGATCGGCCATGCTATATGCCTGGGTCCTTGACTGATGACCTGTATTAGAAGTAATAATCAAAATCACAAATTTATATAGTAATAATAATAATATCAAAGTCTTATGTAGCGCACGCAACTACCAACAAGGTACTCAAGGCGGTTATACAGAAAGATGGGTGAGTGAAAGGTATGAATTCTGAGACCCAATTATAAAGCACCTTACAAGGGTTTTACAAGGTGCGTCAACGCATTCAGCAGCCACAGCCAGGAACACAGAGGCGAACCCCTTCTCTTTTCGATAAGTGCACTGGGTTATTTTACATGCGGTACACTACCAACACATGGGACCAACAGCTTCATGTCCCATCCAAAGGACGAATTAATGGTCAAGTGTCTTGATATAAAATTGTTCTGAAAACTCACCCACAGCAGGCATTCCAAGGCCAGGTCTGTTACCGCCCCTTGGTGCGCCCAGTCCCCTCCCGAGCCCAGCCAGACTGGGTACCTGGCTGAGTGGGGTGTTGTTAAACTGGTTAGGGGTAGAAGCACTTTTGACTGGTAGAGTGGGTACCACGTTCGTTGGAGCCTATAGGTAATAAAAGAGCAAACAAATTGTCACTTACATGTAGTTTACAGGTTTCGTGTTAAGGGTGAGAGAAATTCAGAGAAATATTGCCAAATATGAACTAAATGTATTCAACAAATTTGAGCACTTTTTAATCACCATGCAATTGTTAATTGATAAATATTATGAAGATAACTGTTACATCAGTGGTTTCCAAACTGTAAATAAATAAATAAATAATGAGTACCAATGATTGTCCCCCTGTGCACAGAATGACTAATACCTGTTGAAAATGTCTGCCCAGACCTAGCCTTGCTCAAGGCAGTCGCATTATTCGCTCCGAAAAGACGCCACTGTAAACCCACCCGTATACCCTGTGCGTGGTGCGTGCGATCACACCGCATGACCCACCCGTATATACACACTGTCACATCGTACAACTACTGTGCACACAAGTCATCCGCACTCGTACCACTAACCGCATGCGGTGGCCGTCAGGCCGACAGCCTTGTCGGGTCTGTAACTTCCGGGTTTAATGTGTTGTATTAAAAAAAATTCCACAAGTGGAAAAAAATGGGGGGGCTCTCGGATATGCTAGTATGCAGACCATGAATATGTATATCTTTCGTCAGACCTATCAGACAACACAGGATGTGAGGCAAATGAATTATTCATTTTGACGTCCAATCACGCACTTCCCTTATCACGACCTTTGGACCCTATCATGCGTCCGTGGTGGTGGTGTGTGATGTAAACATGTCTCGTCTTTCGCGGGCATTATGGTAATGAGCTGACCGTGGGAATTCTTCGCTTATTATAGTAATGAGGTCAGTGGCTTCAACACAGACCCTACGAGGCTGTCGGCCTGACGGCCTCCGCATGCGGATAGTGTACGGGGGCATCGTGTCGTGCGATGTTACGCACAGTGAATACGGGTGGGTTTTTGTACAGCGGCAGTCTTTTATCGGAGTGAATAATTCGACTGCCTTGAGCAAGGCTAGCCCAGACCTTTATGTCAAAAATATGCAATTTATTCAAGTAATAGGTTTTGCAAGACAGTTTGGGCTCTATGAATTCTGGCTATGAATAGCAATCTGTAACAATTCTGTAGTTTAGTCTGGCTTACCATGGAGACAGTAGGAGCACGTCTAGTCTCCACCTCAGCTTTTTTTGGTGAGGACTCTTGCTGTGGATTTTTGGAGTTGAAAATGTTGGCAGCAATGGCACGTCCCTGTACAGCTTCATGAAGAAAGTAAAACAAAATGTTTTGTTATACCTCGGTAACAAACTGTGAAGTTTGATTGGTCGAGAACCAATCATGTAACGTGCAACAAAACGCGTGTTACATGGCTCAACGAGCTGGGTAACATGAAAAGTGATGTACACAGGTGTACATCACCTTGATTGTTCCCGGCGTTGGTCGATTTCCAGCGCTGTGTACGAAACAACCGCGGGTTCGAGGTTCGTCTGCTTATAAAACAATGAAAGGTCGGTCGTAATAATGTTTGAATATGACAACAGAACTTCGAGAAGAGGGAATAACAATTATACAGGTATAACAAAACAATTGTTGCACGCTGTGACTGGGGTCCAGTGGTTTTGTACACCCGCGAGGGTAAATGGCACCCTCGGCTTCACCTTGGGTTCCATTTTCCCCCTCAAGTGTACAAAACGCCATGGACCCCGTCACAGTGCAACAATTGTATAATGATGTCATACAACAAAGCAAATTTAGTGGAATAACAACGTTATACAAGTTTACATACCATTAAGTTGATGCAATCCCCCAAATAAGCCTGGTTCATACTTCCTGCGAATGCAAATGCGTAGCGAATGTTGACATCACAAGTTCGCAACAAATAATTTGCAGCAGTTCAACTCTGCTTATTCACTTGCAAATATCGATGCAGAAGGAGACGTCAAATTCACGTCAAATTAACTTCAAAAGGGTATTCGCAGGAAGTATGAACCGGGCTAAACTCAGCACAAAAAAATCCTCAAAACAAAACATACTTGGAAAGTGACATCAACCAAAAACAAAAAAAATCTTTGCCGAACAAATGATTAATATCTTTGTTATGAATCTGCTAGAGGGAATCTAGAAATGTTTTTCATTTAATTTTCATCTCCAGCCAATTTAAGATCACCTGTCTGAAATCAAAATTTATTTGGATTGACCTAGAGTCGTTCCTAATCTATTTGGTGTGGGGCAACTGTGGAGCATCTCTCTAAACTGTGTGTAAGCCTTGCTTAATCCTTCAAGAACAAAGTGGCAGTGAAGAATTTGGACACATTGTTATTGATTCACAACAAAGTGTGACACTCTGTTGTCAGATTCTCGACAGTCCTTGCTGATATTTTGGTCGGGTCGTGATGTATGAATCCAACCAAGTATTAACGACATAGATTAAGAGATTTAGAATTGAAGAGGCAGGTCATCCTACTAAAGGTATTGTCTGACTTGTTACTCGTAATGCATCGCTTTACTAAACACACAGGACTGACAGCAAAATAATCTACTGCACAAAAGGGCATCACTTAAGAGATTGTGAAGAGAGGAGTCTAGGCTAAAAAACAACCCCTGGATTCAGACTGGTGTTTCTAAAACACCGACATTTACTTATGTGGAAGATATTTCCCCTTCATTCAGTTTTCTGAATCATTGCTTGAGAGTGATTACTGTGTTCTTTTGCACAATAAAGCACAGTTGGAGCATTCTTCATACCTCAATTGTCACAAGGATTTCTTTAGTTTTGTTCGCTGTACCCAAGGCTTTTGCAAAAATCAACAATAGTCAGTCAAAACAAGTTGCTATATGCGAGTCCGTTGTCCAGTAATTTTGTAGCAAAACCAAGGCTTAAGGCAGAGGCTAAAAAAAGACAGCCCTGAAGAAAGTAAACTGTAACACCTCCTTTTAAATAAATTTTGACAGTCGCTTTTTATCCCATCAAATGTCTACCCCCTACCAGGGGCTGGATTGTACAAGACATTTGTCTTGGCACCTCAAAACACATCTCAGACTTTAGGTAGTCCATATCCCAATGCATTGTTTACGGTTTTTTTCAAAGCAGACATGGTGTTTGGTCCTTGGGGAAAAGTAGGAACATTTTATCCAGAACAAGGGCTGACATTAGTAGTGCATAGTGAGGGCTTCATCACACTTTTCAAGGGATTTCATCTGCAATTTTCTGAATTAACCAAGGGGAAAACAGCCTGAAAATCAGACGTAAGTAGGAAGAATATCATTCCTGTCTAAGCCTATATACCACAGTTACCAGCCAAACTACCACAACCTAATTGCATAAGGCTGGTTTATTCAGATTATGGTGCTTAGCAATTATTTTTGCTAAGAAATAAAGCAGCAGTGAACCAGTCAAAGCAATGCGCATAGTTATTTTGGCTGGAAAGATTTTTCTGTGCTTACCCAAATTTGTGTTTAGCCTCAAACAACTGAGACAAAGTCACAAACAATACATTACATGTCATTTTGGCTGGCTTGGAATTAGGTTTGAGAGGGCAAGGCCATTTTCATTTTACTAAGGGCACTTTTATGGGAAATTGTTGAAGGGGCACCAAGGCCAAGACCAGAGCTACAGAGGCCATCTGTTTCCACTGTGTAATTCAAGGGCTGATTTGGCATGTACCTTTTGATTAGCCTTTGTATCAATTTGTTTAAGCTTAGCATAGAAGAGCATGCAATCAGAGGTAATATTAATACAAGTTTTTCTTGGCAGAAGTGTTCCTAAAAAAGAAATTCTGCTAAAGCTAGGACTACAAATGTAGGTCAAACTTAATCAACACTCAGGCTTATATAACAATAGATCCCTTGCATAACAGGCCATCATCGCCAAGGACAAACGTTGGTAATTCGCATTGTGTGTGTTTGCATCACGCAAAACTCTCAGCCAATGCAAGGTATTTCTTTGGCCTGAAAGAGTGCGCAGTTTGGGATTCTGATGTGTACAACAAGAGGTCTATAAAGTTGGGCTGTGTCAGTTTGAATTGATTTTACGCGCTACTATAAATCCCAAGGTTCCCTAATTCATACAGACCCCATCTCAAAATAATTGTAAGCATAAGAACTTACTTGGAAACAAGCAATGGAGAGCTGTTGATAGTATAAAGCATTGTGAGAAAACCACTCCCTCTAATGTAACGTAGTTTTTGAGTAAAAGGTAATTTCTCACTCAAATAATAAAAGACTTCAAGCCTGAAGCCTTTTATTGGGCATCTGAAAGCACACAATTTGTGCAACAATGGTGTATTTTCTTTCATTATTCTCTAGCAACTTCGATGACCAATTGAGTCTAAATTTTCAAAGATTTGTTATTATGCATGTTGGGATACGCCTGGTGAGAATATTGTTCTTTGACAATTGCCATAGGTGTCCAGCACTTTTAAGTTATTGAATAGAGTTGCTGTTAATCTTTTCTGGGGGCCATTTCACAGCAACAGAATGAATTGCCTGCTATGGCTTTACTATCTCTTATAAAACAAAACGGCCTTGAAATGTGATTCGAATTGACAAGCCTTTTAGCGGTGCTGCTTCAAAAGTTTTCACCACAACCATGACAACATGTCTTAACACCTTTTCTTGATTGTTTTTTCCCAGTGTCTTAATAAAAACAATTTATCATAGTTTGGAGTAAGTAAACTGACACAAAAATTAGACAAACGTGAATGGAGAGATATTTTATGGGGGTGTGAAGGTTTTTACCCAGTTACTAAATTTTTCAATTAGTACTAAAAAGAAGTTGAGGAGTACACCCAAGGAAAACTATGCATAGTCATTAAAGTAATATAAAGGCAGATTGGAAAAATCTTCTCTCTGACATGACCCAAGTCTGGAGTCAGCGGATTTATTCAGATGGTGAATTGAATCAGAAAACAAAATTAGCTCTCAAAAACTGCTTAACAACCAAAAGGTCCTGTGGTATAAATAGAAAGGCCTGATTTACGTTGCCCTAGAAGAGTCATTTAGCCATCTAAAAGGCTAAATGACAAAACAACACATTCATGTGTCAGTTAGCCTTCCAAATGTATGTTGTGTTGTGTTGTCAGCAAAGACTTGGCTAGGGCGGAAACATCCCGATTCTAATTATGTTTTAATTTTATATTAAGAATCTTCACAGTATGTTTACATCCATGCAGATGGTATCAGGCAGGGTTTGCCCCTTTGTAAGTCACTAACCAGTGGGACCAGTCTGCTTCAGTTGATTTACTGCTCATGGGTGTTTTAGCATGTGTACAGTGGAACACTGTTTAAAGGCAGTGGACACTATTGGTAATTACTCAAAATAATTATTCGCATAAAACCTTTCTTGGTGAGAAGTAATGGGGAGAGGTTGGTGGTATAAAACATTGTGAGAAACCGCTCCCTCTGAAGTGCCATAGTTTTGGAGAAAGAAGTAATTTTCCACGAATTGGATTTCGAGACCTCAAGTTTAGAACTTGAGGTCTCGAAATCAACCATCTAAAAGCACACAACTTCGTGTGACATTGGTGTTTTTTTTTTTCATTATTATCTTGCAACTTCGACGACCAATTGAGCATTAAAATACCTACAATGCATTGTAATTAGTGATTACTGATGAAAATAATTTGGAGTTTATGTATTCCGATTGAAGCGAAACACTGGTCACTTGGGGTATATTAACATGTGATCTAAAGACCCGCTCAGCGAACTAGATAATTAATGGCCCATATACACGACTTGGGCCTATGAAATGATACTTTGTAAAAATTGTAGTAATGTAACTAATTAAACTGTGAGAGCACCCAAGGTACATAAGGGTGTTTTCTACAAGCCTCGGCTTATACTCAGTTTATACTCTTCTCTCTTAATAATAATAATAATTATTATTTCTTGTACATAGTAGATTCCTAGTATTTTATTAGTTATCTGCTTTATCAATATTATTTTGTATACTTATAATATGCGCTTTTGATTTGGTTACCTGTATGTGTTGGTAAGGTCTCTTATTGAACTTGAACTAATTTTCAAAAAAAGTATGGAATGAACGTCATATTGAAGGGTAACCCATATTTAAAGATCTTTTGTCACTGAATTTTATTCTATACTTACCTCTGGACCATTGGTAACATAACAAAATATAGGAGTATTTATTTCAAAGGGATATCTATGTGAATCATTATATTTTACTCTGACAAATATCTTTCCAACCATACTCATTTCAAAACAAATGTTTTATAGTATTAAGTGCCCAACCCCAAGGTAATGTGCAATTTTAAATGGGGACAGTCATTAGAACACTGTTAAAAAAATCATGATCCTTCTTACATCCCCGTTTTTTTGTTACATTTTGTCTTATTTGTTGGTTGTATTTTACAGTTTATGCTTTCTAACCCCATTCATGTATTTCTACTTCACTGCTTATGTTTCACTTAGTTACCTGTTCATGTTTGTTGTGTTGTTATTTAGCCTTTGAGAAAGACTCTGCTAGGGTCGAAACGTCAGGCCATTAACTATTTTTTGCATTTATACCATCGGCCCATTTGGTTGGTAAGTTGTTTGCTATCAGCTTGTTTTATTTTCTCAAAAAATAATGCTGTAACTTGTCATGCTTATGCCCATACTTTAATTTGGACTAGTTCATTCAGGACAAAGCATGCAGCAGCATGGTGTATTAACAGCGCCCTCATCTGGCAATAGGTGAATAGCTTTTCCACAACACTATTTTGTGATGCCCCTAGCCTGATTGTCTGAGGCCACACTTGGATTCTTGTAAATAATGCCAGTGCCAGGTACCTTTGACCTTTTGACTATTCATAGCAACTTCTTTGTCCTATTTACAGCCCAAGAGATGCATCGACCAAGCTTGATCTTTGAGGTAATACGTTTTGCAGTGATCAGGGTACAGCCAAGCCGGACACCTCATAGACAGATTTATGTAGGAGACAAACGGACAACAAATGGACACCAAGTGGGCAACAAATGCTCAACAAATGGACAACAAATAGACACACAATAAAACAGACTTAAACTTAAGTGTACTAGTCGGAAAACACTAATGAAGTATAGAGATCAGAGTTGGAAAAGCATGGCAACAACTAACACAGGAGGGTGAAGTTGGAAAAAGATAGCACAGCTTAAACAGAGTTGGTTCCAGTTTACCGGTGAAGAGATCTACTTTCAGCAGTGGAGTGACATGAATGATCAACAAAAGGTAAGTAAATAAAACTTACTCGTTCCTGGTCTCGGTACTGAGGTGTTATTATTAGGCACCAGCATAGATCTTCCCAATCCATGGAGTCTTGGTTGAGTCCCATCAACTGAGTTTGACATCCCTGAAAAAGTAATGACAAGATGGAAGATAAATATTTAAACAATTCACGAGGGCCAAATTTCATAAAATAAGTACGCAGCCGTTTTGAGCTTACAGACAATATAGGCATAATTTTGTTGTGCTTAGCTACTTTTTAGTGCTTTAGCAGCTCTATGAAATTTAGAATAATATATGCAAAATTTGCATAGGGATAAAGAATGTATACTCAGTACTGTCCCTAGTCCTGTGAACAAATATCACATGCATGTTACTCGATTCGAACCCACGACCCTGCCAATTCTAGAGCAGTGTCTTATCAACTAGACTACCAAGATTGCCGAATTCTAGCATAGTTTAAACCCTCACCAAATTGTGCTGCTCTTTGATCATTAGTATGAAGTGAAGCTGCTTTAGGGATCTGCTTTGGTCGTCTTATTCCCTCCATGGGTTGTTCAGGTTCCTCCATGGTTGGGTTTTCTTCAGAGCTATCAAAAAATATAACAATAATATTGAATTGAAGTCTTATATAGCGCATTTAAATACCAAACAAGGTACTCAAGGCGCTGAGTATTAGACAAACTTTCAGAAAGATAGGTTATTGCAGTGAAGAATTCTGAGACCCATATATCAGACCAAAAATATTTCCTGAAGACAAACAGACGACACTAAGTAGGATTTGAAACTTTGCATGGTGGAAATACAATATATAGTAAGGTTTGCAGGGGGAATAGACCTACACTAGTTCCCTCATTGCCAGTCAATATGGTGTATAATATAAGAACTGAATACATCGTTATCTTTGGCCTTATCCATAATGGGAACCAAATTTTGTGACACGAAAACTGGTTTGTGTTTCTCTGCTTCTGAATAATATCCTCTAAGCCTTAAAGGCAGTTGACATTATTGGTAATTACTCAAAATATTTATTAGTATAAAACTTTACTTGGTAACGAGTAATGGGGAGAGGTTGATAGTATAAACATTGTGAGAAACAGCTCCATCTGAAGTAATGTTGTTTTTGAGAAAGAAGTAACTTTCCACAAATTTGATTTTGAGACCTCAGAAATTAGAATTTGAGGTCTCGAAATCAAGCATCTGAAAGCACACAACTTCGTGTGACAAGGGTGTTTTTTCTTTCATTATTATCTCGCAATTTCGAAGACCAATTGAGCTCAAATTTTCACAGGTTTGTTGTTTTAGTGAGAAGACTGGTCTTTGATAACTAACAATAGTGTCCAGTGTCTTTAAAAGGTGTAAGGAAAGTAAAGGAAAACTTACTCAGTTACTACTCCATTATTTTTGCTGACTTCCACTAGCTTCTTACTGAACTCTCTTCTTTGAGATCTTGTCATTCTGTTGAAAAAATTATCAGACATTCAATTTATAAAAATACAATCGGCCTGTACCATAGAACCACTGTTACTACCAGTTACCTGACCACTATTACTGCAATTTGCTACTTGCACTTCGATTGGTAATATTTGAAAGTCTATGGGAAATTGTTTGCCACGGTCAAGTCAAGCGCTTCAGTGGTTAAGTTCACCATAGACATCTTCGCAAATACTTGGAATGTTGAATGAGGTGCATGTTGGTCAAAAGTTAGCGTCTAAACCTCATTCCTGGCTAATACGTGTGTTCCAAGTATTATTTTATGTTGTTTTTTAGCCTTGATTAATAATCCTACTTACCCGACCAAGTTGTGTATGATATTAGGATTCTCTTCCTCTACGTGTATTCTGCTTGAATTTGACACTTCTAGAAGATTAAAGAATAACAAAAACACATAAATATTGCAATAATGACAAAAGCAACGCCAAAATACTGTTTACCATATTTATAGTTATATATTTATTTCATTTCACGGGTATATAAAAAGTACAATATTGCACATAAATTAGGTAAAAACATTTTAAAATATACAGCAATGAGCAATTTAAATACAGAGGAAGGAAAAAGAAACCATAGTTAGGAATGTTTTCGTTCAAAACTGATTTGGGGACTTCAAAGTGTCAGGTTTATAACTACACATCAAATTCAGTTTGTCATAACAGAGGAAAGTGCCAGGCACACCAATACTTTGTAGGCCTACTGCTGAGAAACAAAAATAGGAGGAAATTAGCAGATCAGCTTAAAGTTGCACGCCTGGCTGTTTTAAAAGTGAAGTTTTCATACCTGCGTCCCAGTTTTCTGTTGAGGGTGGATGATATTCATGATGGTAACTCGGTACCGAGGTATCTCCCTTCATATAACTGCCATCAGGTGCTTGAGCTACGGACAGACAAAAACAATAAGATTAATGATTGAAGTCATGGGCAAACAAAACATGGGGAGGCAAGTGCTTTCCGCTCTACTAGTCAGGCTCCTAGTATATGATACCCATGCCTACATCATTACGGATTGTGAGTGGATAATCATGTGACAGCCCCAGGAGTAGGTGGCAACGAGCCCCTGGTGATGGTTGATTTGGGTCGATAGCCCAAATCAGTTAAGCTTAGCCCACACCTGGAAGTGGCCATCAGGGATAGATTTAAAATAGAGTTACGATAGATCTTAACTGCAAATCAATTGTGGTTGCTTAGTTAAGTGTGATGTCCCAATGCAAATCACTATGGTGATACTGACAATTTATCTCACGATGGCTTTGATTGCTTTGTTAAATCGACGCGCACAAAAATAAGCTTGACATTAGCGGGAATTTCCCTGCTACACCAAGCGCCGATCTTTGCTTATGGTTAGCAAAGCCGTGAAACTGGGCCCTGGGGTGGATTTCACAAAGAGTTAAGACTAGTCTTATCTTGAGTAAGGACAAGTTACTAATCCTAATTTAGGACTAGCCATACGTTTTTAATATCTCCGAGGACTAGTCCCTAAATCTTTGTGAAATCGACCCCTGGCCTTTTAATGTTAGGAGATCTCTCACAAAAAAATAAAAATAACTAAAAATATAAAAACCTTGCTTACCATACGCAATGTCTGGTTCAATTGTGCTGCGATCAAGACAGTTGGCAACATGGTGTCTTAGCTCAGATATAGGGATGATATGTCTGGCATTAAAGGGACAGATGCTCATGTTGGCTAGAATGTGATTCTGAAAAAGAAAAAGAAAAGAAAAAAAAAGTAGAAAATTTAAAAACAGAAAAGGAAGTCAGGAAAAATATATAGATACACAATAGATATGTCAGATACTGATATTGGCTAGAATGTGATTCTGAAAATTAAAAAAGTAGAACATTTTAAAAAATAAAAACAGATAAGGAAGTTAGGAAAAATAATAACATTAAGACTTTAAACCACTGCCGGCTTTGATAAATTACATATTATTTTTAAATTTGTGAGGGCATCTGTGAACAAAATTTACATGAAGCGAAGAAAGTAAAACAAACTGTTTTTCCATTATTGGTATTGTGGTATATTATTTTTTTTGCAATTATTACAAGAGTACAATAATACAGGCAGTCAAAATATCATGAAACCGTAAAGAAATTCACAGTTAATGGGTGAGGGTACTTTTTGTACGACACAAAACTGAAAACATTGCTGTGATTTTCTTCTTTTTTTCTCAAAAACTTGACTACTAAAGAAGCTGAAATTTCTACAGGTTAATTAAGTTACATACATCCTCATTCACAGTGAGTATAGATTCATGTCATGACAAAAAACTTGATCAACAAAAGGTATCAAAACCCTTTAGAAATCTGAAGTATACTTTCCCTAAAAAACAAAAGTGAAAGAATGAGGTTCATGTTAACAATCACATGGAATTTAAAATGATAACACATTGTTCTTACCTTTCTACATTTCATGACATGGTATGGGAAACGCTTGGCAAGTATTCTATGTGCCATGTCATACGGGCAGTTCAGCAGCATATCCGGGTCAACGTCCGATGTGTTGGGCATGTAAGCAAAGTTGTTGCCTTTGGATGTCATCATTTTGAAAGAAGCCAATCCACAGATTTGAAGTGAACAAAACAGCAAACAAACACTAAAATAGCGTCAACAATCTGTAATCAAAATGAGAGATGGGTGTTTAAGGTAGAGCAGGATACATGCACAACGACCCCCAAAAGAAACTGTGCAAAACATTGTATAAATACTAACAAGTCTTCACTTGTCTTCACATAAAGATGGTAATGTTCTATCTTATGAGCATTCTGCAAAATTACTCCTTCTGATCAATACAAATTTTACTTTTCAAAGATTTCCTGCATGTGTCTTTTTTCCATGGTGTTTTATATGCAGTTGGTAACCTCGCTAACTGTGAATGGATTCAACTTTCTGAAAGAAGTATACAGTAATTTTGTTGTTGTTTTCACAATAAATAGTTTTAAAATATAACCATTCTAAAGATTAAATTCATGCAAAATCTGTGCCATGACTTTGAAAGTGGTAAGTAGACCCAGTTACTCCTCTTTTGTTATTTAAATCCTTCATTATCGGTTGTACGACCGATAATTGGGCAAATCTGATGACAATCTTGCAAACAAGTCGACTGTGACAACAGCACTGTCAGGAGAATGGTTGGTTACAATTATCGCAATTATAATAACACTCTCTGCCGAGTTATACTCTTGTCTTAGGTTGTGCCTCATTAAAAACTAGCCAAACTAGTTTGTAAACAATGGTCAAAATTGGGCCGTTTTTGACTCCCAGTGACATCGAACTCCGCCATGTTTATGCTGTTTGTGTGTGTGAGTGTTGTTGTTCAACGCTCCAATCAGTCGGTCAGCGTCCATGCGCAGAGGAAAAAAAAAAAAAGGGCCGGAAGTTGGTGGCGACGACGTAAAATTTTTCCTGGTTTTTAACATGAGCCTGAAAATGAAGAGCCAAGCGAGCATATGGACACCACATTTATTAGTAGTCTTCAGTCATGTGTGTGTGTTGTGTGTTGTGAAGCGTGAACAATCAACGAACATGCCATGCCCATGCCAAACACGTTAGCGTAGTCGTAGATGTATCCGGCAGGATATTTTGCTGACTGACCAATGGAGATGAAACACGAAACCGCTGTCAACAAGAGTGTCATGCACAAAGGTTTCGTTGTAATTTTAATAACAAGAACTACGAAAGTAAAATACTAATAACAATAACATGTTATCATATTACCCTTTAAAAGTCGAAGATGTAAGCTTCAACGTTCAAATACCAAACTTCAATATTGAGAATGATGAATGAAAAGTAAATTGCGACTTGTGCTCTCTCGAATCTGATTGTGATTGCGACAAAAATTACTGTCGTCAAACCTGTTTATTGATTGCCACTTGAGGGCGGTATGTAGTTGGACATGTGGAACGAAATTCAAGTAAACGCATGAAGTCAAATCACTTTCTTTCTGGGCTGCATTTCTTCATCAAGACAACTTTAGATTTTTGTAAAGACTGGGAGGTCAGTAAATAACGAATAGCAAGTATCATGTTGACAGATAGAAGTAAATTCTGTCCCACAATTAGCCCCACTTGTGTGGCCAAGGATAGTTACCTTCAACCTTGGCCACACAAGTGAAGTGAAGTGGGGATATCCCCACAATCACAAATGTGCGAACTTAATAAATGTCTTTTTTATGTTTTAAATTTGTATTATTAATTAATCATATAAATGATAATCCTGAATTGAAATTGAGGAAAAGTTTCCGTATGGCGCCACCACTTTTTCATTCGATATGAAATAGTATAGATAGGTATCTAATTAATTTAATAGTAATTTTGTTTTGAACTTTCGAGGTTGGATGATGTTTCTTTGACTCATTTGAATTTTGGCATAATAATGCACTAGTGATTTGTACCGAAAATCAATCATTTTATAAATGTTTGAGCATAACCAATGACAGGAAACTTTATTCTCAGCATGATTAAGCCTGATGAAAATACAGACCGTGGTGAGTAAACTGCATAGCTTCTGTCACCGGTGCAGCTTGCACATTTCGCGGTAAACGGGAATCAAAGTTGGGGACCGGAACCAGATGAGGGTCAAAAACGTATGACGCTACGATATCCCTTTTTGTAAAAATGAGTGAAAAGGTGGTGGCGCCATACGGAAAACTTTCCGAAATTGAAATCATTGTCTTCTTTCCTTTTTCAATTTGTGTATAGAAAGTCAGTTGTTTTGCGTGTGGGCAATAAGGTTTATCGCGATTCAGAACCGCAATGCCTTGTGGGAAGGAATATGGGGCGGTTTCTATGCAGTTTCTACGACTCGCACACGTAACGCCTATATCTTTGTGTGGGTTCAACAGCGCCCTCTCTTGATATTTTGCTATTCCCGATAATTTACCTTATGGGCGAGCATGGTCATGAGGTACCTGGTCATGATGGTGGAGAAGTTGTGACTTCCACATTCACTACAGCCTGACCTATTTAGTCAGTTACATCATGGAGATTTCCTGTTTATCAATCAATGGTTAAATAATACCTGGGATAATTTTCCGCACGTCGCCTTCAATTTATCAACCCTTTTAATAAAAGGCTTAATTTTTAATTAACTCCAAAACCACTGAAATTTTTCCAAATTACACCTGTGTGGTTGTGTATGTGTGTATTTTTTAGTATTAATAAATGCAAATGTTCTTGTAAAAATAAATGCTTTCCTTTGCCATGTTTGCCTGTGTGTGTATCATGGGGTGTCATGGGTGCGTTGTTGTAGTTCGTTGTACTGTATCGTCACTCCAGTCCAGAACAAAATTGCTATATGGGTGGGGGGGGGGGGGGGACACACGAAATCTCCTGACCAACATTGCAACAACAGTAACTACAACACTTTGGGGTCAGATTCAGACTAAGCTATAGAAAACTAGTTAGACTAAGCTATAGAAAATTACAGAGCCAAGTTTCCAGAAATAAAGTCGGTGAAATACATAGGTATCTTATCAAGTTTTAATTTGTTGTATTTGTTCATTTCCAATTCAGGCTAGCTTCTTTTCTGCATCACGATGCCTCAAGAGTTTCATGTAGTTCGGTGCTATGCTTGTGAGGTGTTTCAAGTTCAACAGGTCAAAAAGATCTCCAAGTGGCAGTGTAAGATGTGTGGTGAAAAGCAATCACTGAAAAAGGTATAATTACTCTCATATATTTTCACTCTACTTTCTATTTTCACTCTACTGAAGGCCTCAAAATGACCCAAGGCACTCACAGCAATTGCCTGAAGCTCGCACTTCATTATTAATGCCCTCATAATTAAAGGAACATGTTGCCTTGGATTGGACGAGTTGGTCTATAAAAGCGTTTTTTTTTATAAAATACATATGGTTGGAAAGATGTTTTAAAAGTAGAATACAAAGATCCACACAAGTTTGTCTCGAAATTGCGTGGTTTTCCTTTTACTGTGCGAACTAACACGGTCGGCCATTTATGGGAGTCCAAAATTGGACTCCCATAAATGGGCGACCGTTAGTCGACGAGGTAAAAGGAAAACCGTGCAATTACGAGGCATGTTTGTGTGGATCATTGATTCATCTTTCTACCCATATGCATTTTATAAAAACGGTTACAAACGCTTTTCAAAGACCAACTCGACCGATCCAAGGCAGCGTGTTCCTTTAAATATTATCAATTTTGTTGATCTGCTCGTCCTAGGTAGACTTTAGAAAAAAGATTTATTGCTCACCGCTACAATGGGAGACTTTGGGACGCTAGGTGGCAGCAGACTTACCAGGTAAATTTCCATTGTTTAAGTAGTTCTGAGCATGCGCACATGACCGAGAACAATGTATTTTACCTGGTAAGTCTGCTGCCACCAAGCGTCCCAAAAGTCACCCATTGGTCTAGCTACAATCCTGAGTGTGGATGACAGATTTGGGCATAAATAGAAACCTTTCTCATGTGTATTACTTTTGCAACTTTTGTTTCAGGTGTATGGACGAGGCACTGGGTCTGATTGCAGACGACATGTTCAGAAACTCAACATGACTGCTGGTGAGAGTCGCGATACACCTGGAGGTTCTGGATCATACGATCAAAGTGTTATCCCAAATTGTGTCCATAGAGATGAAGAACCAAGAGTGTCGCAAGATAGACCATGTTTTGAAAAACCAAAGGTAATTGTTAATGGTAAGGTCAGATTCAACCTTTTGATCATCAGAGTGTGGGTTGAAGTCCCTGTCATGACACTTGTGTCCTTGAGCAAGATGCTTTACTAATGTGCTTTGTCCTTCAGATTTCATTTGATCTTTTCCCTCCGTTTAGACATGTGCAGTGGTTACCATAATAATGATAATCTAATAAAGTATTTAGGCGGGGTATCCATTTACAAAACTGACAGGGTGAATCTGATTATTTTTTTTTTTTTATCAGCAGGTTGAAAAGGGAACATCTAAATGGAAAACATTCATGAATGATGAGGAGGAAGTGGAAGATGACGAAACGCCTGGGAGCTCCTTCCAAGAAGCTACCCAACACCCTTATCTTGACAATGTTGAGGTTACACTGAGCAGGCCAGAAAGGCAAAGAAGAGGTGGGAGGAAGAACGGTGGATGGGACAGCGGAAGAAAGAGGAAAAGAGATTTGGATCAGGTATGAATATTCTCAACTTCTCTGTTAGGAAATTTATTATGTTGATGATTATTAATGAACTTTAATCAAAACAAATAGTAGCAACTCCCATTGAATGAACTTTGGTGTCATTTTGGGGACTATTTTCAAAACCCAACTTAAGTATAATATTCAGGAAGTAAATGGTTAGCTTTGGTTATAAGTTTTTTTGAGAAATGTTTTTATGAATTGTGGTAATCTTTAAAAAGAAATGTGTTCAATACAATCACAATCACTCGTTGTCGAGTGGCCTCACTTTGGATAATGTGTATATCCGCCATTTTGTTTTTGACTGGCTTACAGAGAACGGTTCCTTGTAACAGAAACAATTTCGGAGCAGTACCCTCAATTTTTATGCTGGTAGCCTGGTGCATTTCTTTTTTATCTTGAAAATAAAGGTGTTATTGTGGAATCTGCCTTGAAATGCCCCCTCACCTCTTTCCGAGAGCGCATTTAAGATGTTTCCTTGCCAAACATAAACCAGGCACTTCCATGGTTAAGAGTAGAAGACAACACATCAGATTAATATAAAGGCTAATGTTTTGTTTGTTTTCTATTTCACTATTACCTTTTTTTTGGCGTGAGGTGATGGTCATCTTATTGTTGTTGTTTTTAGGACACGCCTGAGTACCCTAGCGGTCAGCAAAATAGAAATACATCTTTCAGAAATGTAAAACCGAGTGACGTTAACAATGAGGAAAATGTCCTTCCTAGAGTTCCTTATCCACATTGTCAAGTTGCAAATGCATCCCATGATACTTCCAAAATTACTGATGGTGTAAAATTTACTGAAGAATCCGGAGCTTCAGCTGGTGACCTCAGATTGAAACCAACACAGAATCATAGTACAACTTGTGGAGAAACAAAAAAGTTGACAACTAAACCCAAACCGGAAGCTAGCAGCAAGTGGGGGCAGTTTCTTCAAGATGAGGAGGAGGAGGAGGAGGAGGAGGAAGACAGTGATTTCCAAAACTCTTCCACCACGACTCCAACCTGGAGCAATATGCCAAAAGCTTTGGCTGTCGACTTCAGACTGAAACCAAAACAGACAAGTACAACTTGTAGAGAAACAAAAAAGGCAACAACTAAAACCAAGCCAGAGACTAGCAGTAAGTGGGGGCAGTTTCTTCAAGATGAGGAGGAGGAGGAGGAGGAGGAGGAGGAGGAGGGGAGTGATTTCCAAAGCTCCACCACTAGGACCCAAACCTGGAGCAGAGATGTGCCAAACGTTAACAATTCCCTACAACACCACTACAATGATACAAGTTGTGGACTCCAATTTCGATACAGTGGACAACTAACTGAAAATCAAGGCAAACCTCATACTTATCCTGATGGTTTGGCAAGACAAGCAACCAGTATTGAAGTTAAACCGCTGGGAAGTTACACTGCAGGAGATGTGACAGAGAAGAATCAAAATCAAGGAGCGAATATGGCAATTTTCTCGATACAGGATGAAAATCTGTTGGATTTTGGTGACGAGTGGTGATGTAAACCCAAGAATCTGGAAATATTGTGAGTTTACACGTGGCTCAGTTTACATAGATTGATAATTCTGGTGATGACACTTGTTTCCTTGTGTGATGACAATAATGTTATGTTAAGGAATTGATAAGGCTGATGCCGAATAATTGGCTGTTGCTATGGTGTACTGCTGCTATGGTTGGACTCTGATGCATACAACACATCAATGCAGTGCAACAGAGACTGGCTTCTTACAAAGGCTTTAACGTCCGTTTAAAACCTTGCAGGATCATTGCTGTGCGATAAAAGCCCTGCCTTCGGCTCGGGCCTTTATCAGACGGCAACGACCCTGCCGGCTTTAAACGGACGTGAAAGAACTCGTCGCTACCCTTTAATTCCCTTATTTATAATGGGCCATCTGTCTAGTGTACATGACAAGACCCTATTCTGAGGCGCAGAATTTTTCAACAGGGCTTGTCTGGGAGAGTATGCCTTTGGTAATTACTCCAAAAATTAATAACCCTAAAAATTCACTCACTAAGCACTGTGGAGTTGCTGACATTTTGAATCCTTGTTTGAGTTGACACCCTTTGAAGTAATATAGTTTTAGAGAAAGGTAATTTTTTTCAAAATTACATTATTGTTCCACGCTTTAGGGACTGTGATACGCATAGAACAAAATGGAAGAAAGTGCATTCTGAATATGATGGAATTAAAGTAATGACCACTATGAAATATTACAGTCACAATGCAAAAACTTTCAATGGTTGGAACAAATTTATTCATGTCCAAATATTAATAATAATTATTGTCACACAAACTAATTAAGATAAAGAAGTAACTCTCAACTCTTGGGAGCTAAACAAATAGTTAGGAATAACGGGTTTGTTGTCAAATTATTCTTCTACGGCCATTGATATTTCGAAAGAAGTGTCCCAATCTATTTAGCAAAGTTGTATTGTTTTGCCTAATTTATAGAATATATAACAAACAATATGAAAAGTTAGTGACTGCATAAACCTGACTTGTTTTTATTAGGTAGAAATATATGCGTGAACAATATATCAAGCCAGAATGAATCCTGTCACCATTTATCCCAACTTAAGATCAAATCAATGTTCGTTCATGCCTACGCAAAAGAGTTTCAGGAGTTGCTCAAACAGTGTTTCTGAAGTATTTGTTTACAACTTTGAAGAGCAGACGACGGCAGTATTACATTTCAATAGCGCCCTCTATTGGCATAAATAAATGTTGTCAAATAAAGCTGGTAAACGGCAAGTTAGTTTGTTAGTGTTTAGTTATGTGTTGAAAAGGGCATTCTAGATGTCCGGGTACCAGCAATGATGTGTCATCGGTCTCACGGAACAAGTTATTGCCCAACTTGAGTAACTATCCCAACCACAGTTGGGTAATTCCAACTCGAGTTTATACTATTGAGCCACATTACTCAAGTTGGGCGTATAGTCAAGTTGGGGTGTACACATTTTTAATTTGGAATAATCACCAATTGGGCAATAGATAAAGTTAAAACCAAAACGTAAACATGGAGTCGAGTAGTGACTTCAGTGATGAGTGATCGACTGGTGAGAAAGATTTTGTTGTTTTCGCGATAAACAAATTGCATTAAAATGACGAAACCTACCACACGGCAAAACGACCAGGAGCCGCCAGAAGATACGAAAAAGGTAAGGTGTTATGTTTTTACTCTTGACTCTTGTGACATGTCATGTCATTTCACCTTTTCGTCTCGGTCGTCGTGTTTTTCGTTTGGAAAAGGAATGATTTATATAATGAATGTTTTTAATTTGATTGGGCGGGGGGGGGTACTTCCGGAATTGCCTCATTTTCACCTTATTACATTTGTTCGTATCCTAGGAAAAGTAGTTTTCTCAGTATTTATTATAAATTTGAATGGCAATGAGGACCTAAAGTCAGGGATAACTTTCCGTATGGACTATGGCGCCACCACTTTTTCACTTATTTTTACAAAAAGGGATATGAGGTAAATTAGATGCTATATTATTTCATACCGAATAAAAAAATTGGGGCGCCATACGGCAACTTTTCCAAAATACGAGTTATTGATGAGGACACTTTGATTTTGATTTTTTTGCATTGTGAAAACTTTGAATTGAATTGAATGATTGAAATGATAGTGATACAATTAAAATTGTTTCGATAACGTAACCCTCCTCCCGACGGCTGTTTAGATTTAACCTAACCCTCCTCCCGATGGCTGTTGCGATAACCGTTAACGTAACCCTCCTCCTGATGGCTGTTGCTATCGATCGGGAGGAGGGTTACGTTATCGCAATTACAATTAATATAAAAAAAATTTATGCTTTACGCTGTAGTAAGTAAACAAAAAAATTCTTAAAATATTTGAAGAATAAACTATGAATTTGTATGTAATTTGAATACTTACAATTTTATTGACAGCCCAAAATCCTGACAGTTTCATCAGGGAAAGTAAGAAAAGGCGGTGGAAAGAGAGGACGCAAGCCATCTAAGATCGACCAGAATGCAAAGTTAGAGAGAAGTCGTCAAAGCGCCAGAGACTGCCGGGCACGTAAGAAGCAAAAATACCAACTGCTGGAAGAGATGGTGGCAAACAAGGAGAGTTCAATCTGTGCATTGAGACAAGAGCTTGATATGGTATGAATAACTTTGTGTACCTCTTTGTTTGGCTTTGTCAAACAGCTTTCCTAGGGCCTCAATTTCATTAAGCAGTTGACGCTCCACTTTGATATTAAAAAATCTTTACCATGCCTCTTTAAAGACAGTGGACACTATTGGTAATTGTCAAAGACCAGTCTTCTCAGTTGGTTCATCTCAACATATACATAAAATAACAAACCTGTGAAAATTTGAGCTCAATCGGTCATCGAAGTTGCGAGATAATAATGAAAGAAAAAAACCGTGTCACACGAAGTTGTGTGCTTTTAGATGGTTGATTTCGAGACCTCAAATTCTAAACTTGAGGTCTCGAAATCAAATTCGTTGAAAAATACTTCTTTCTCGAAAACTATGCAACTTCAGAGGGAGCCGTTTCTCACAATGTTTTATACCATCAACCTCTCCCCATTACTCATTACCAAGTAAATTTTTATGCCAATAATTATTTTGAGTAATTACCAATAGTGTCCACTGCCTTTTTTAACTGAGTTGTTTGTCAAAACTTGTTTGTAATAATTTGTCTTGGAGAATATCATTGAAATATTGAAACCTTGACAACAAAGGTCCTGATAAAAAGCACAGGGGTTTGTTCTCTTTTGAGAAAATATGAGTAAACTGTGAATCACAAAACCATGGTATGCTGAAATCTCAGACCACTCAGACCTTTCTTCCATTGAGCCCTTGCACAATAATGATTACTACTAAATAGTGGTAGCCCACCACCAGTCTTGTAATCCTAATTTGTATTCACAAAAGGATAAAGGTCTGGAATCTGAGATTACATAATCATCCTGGAAAAAGGGAGATTTTGAGGATGAATTCCAGTCCCCTTTGTTCCATTTTGTAAAGGGGAAACAACATTTAACACAGATATGTCATTTTAGGACATGACCTTTACTTTGACCTTTTGAGTTGAGTGGATGTAGGTCAAACCTTGTGGCCATTTGTTGCTCTGGGGGCATTTTGTTACTTTTTTAGCCACTTGCTGCTTTTATGGTTATTACTGCTTTATGAAACTTGACCCAAGTTGTTGGTAGGAGTTTTTGATTTCTGACTTGGACTCAAATAAAGTTCGTTTTGTTCTCTTTACACAGTACAAACAGTGGTGTAAGAAAATCGACCAAGGAACCATCCCACCTGAAATCTTCGAGACCTTACAAATGACCGAAACAGACGACAATACAGAAACAGACAGCATGTCTCCATCAGTGAGTGTCAAGAAAAATATTCCGGAGATGTGAGGTGAACAAACTGAAAGTCTGTGCTTGTTTTCTAAGAGCTACGATTGGTGTATCAATCTTAGTTGCTAAACATTGTGTGATGTCATAATACAGATCACTATGGTGATATTGACAACAGCTAATCTGAATTCTTAATCCCCTTTCACACTGTATCTTTTATCCCTGTAGAATACAGCCCTTGGGAGGCCCAGGAACTTTTCTTACCCTGTGGTTACAATGTACATGCAGGCCTATCCCGATTCCACAGGGTTCCGACTGCACATTTCAAGAATACCCTGGGATTTACCGCTGACCCTGGAGCAGAGGTGGCTATTCCCGGGGGTATGCTCATTTGCCAGGGCAGACCGGGGGTAAAGCGATCATATTGTGAAAAGGTTGACTGTTATTCTACAGGGGCAACCCAGGGGAATAGAGACCTAAAAAGGGCTTTAATATTTTGAAAATCCAGCTGTGGTACAACATCGGCGGGATTATGTTGAGATTGTTATTTATTTCTATTTAGTTGTGTGGATGAGAGGCAGAGAATCACCAAGGTGGCGTACTTTGTACGGACTGTTGTATTGTATAAATCTAAGGATTATAAGTTACTTTCAATTTCACCGGAGGTTACTGTTGTTGTGTACATAGTAAATATGTAAAGTTGTAACGGGTATGTTTTAATATTGTAAGAATTTGACAGATTGTATAAATATTAAGTCATATTGAGAGAAATGTGATATCAAAATGGTGGTTTCCCCTAAATCAATTGTTAAAACCATTGGATTGATTTGTTTTGTTTCTGACTGGCACCCAAACAACAAACAAGGGAGACCATCAATCAACAGTAAAGCTATGTAGCAAAGCTGGTAGAGCACAATAATCAATGAGGTCGCAGGTTCAAATCCCGCTCTTGTAAATTATTTCAAATTTACGCCGTCAGTTTCCTTTGTTGTTACGTACTTGACCTTTGAAATAATGTGCACACGTACTAGGTTGGTCTTAAAGTGATTGTAATGGTAACCCTGTGTTTGTTTTCAATTCTATATTGTTGTACACCTGTGTTCGATTTTCTAAAATCTAACCTGTGAAAACTTCCATTTCAAAAGGTGGCAGTGTTTTTGAGATATTGGTGAAAATCTGGAAGCAGTTATTTCCACGCTGGGGGAATGATTTGCAATGGGAGACTTTTGGGACGCTTGGTGGCAGCAGACTTACCAGGTAAAATCCATTGTTCTTGGTCATGTGCGCACGCCCAGAACTACGTACACAATGGAAATTTACCTGGTAAGTCTGCTGTCACCTAGCGTCCCAAAGTCTCCCATTGGATACATAATCTGAGAAGCGTTACTCGGTTTGAAATTTTGGGGGATAAAAAGTGAAATCTTGTTATAAATGCAAAACAAGAAGCAGTTAATGCATAACTGTTACCACCAAATGGATATAATGGTCCAGCATTAACAGCTTTTTAATTGAGTCCAAGGCAACAATAGTGTGTAAACCTTAAAGTTATCTATTTAACCATCAAATTATAGATGAATATAGATTTTAAACATATTTATGTATCATAATAATAATAATAATAATGTACATTTATAGGGCGCACATATCCATTGAAAATGCTCAAGGCGCCAACAAGAAAGTCATTAGAATGAAAAAACAAAACCGAAGGAAATTAATTAATTAAAAGCAACTCCCATCAGATGAGTTTTTAACTGTTTCTTAAATATTGATATGCTGGTGCATGACCTAATGGGTGGTGGTAAAGAGTTCCAGAGACGAGGGGCTGCTGCAGCAAAGGATCTATCCCGCCATGATCTGTTCGTTCTAAACTCTACCAGTTTCATGTCTGTCGATGATCGGAGGCCGACTCTTCCCGGAACAGAATATTTGACATGGCATGATAAATATTGCGGTGCTAAACCAGACAAAGACTTGTAGGTTAGCATCATTGTAATATACTATGCCCGATACGAGGCAAAGGGTACCCCTACCATTGTTCCCATAGTTGGGAGGCTGGTATTCTAAGTACACAATTAAGACACAATGGGAGGTGGGGATTATACCATGCCCCATTGAGCACTAACAACATTGTATAGTTTATAAAAAAAAAATTCAAATAAAGAAACAATATTTTTCCTATATTTTATTTATTCAAGCATCTTCTGCATTTTTAAAGCGTGGGAGTACATGTACATTTGAAAGACAACAGCGAGTTTTAAATGACAAAATAAATGTGGAATACATACAAAAGAGCTTAGTGTACTTGAAGTTTTCTTGAGGCGTCTCAACAGGTGTCTTGTACTTTTAAACTACAAAAAAGTAAGTTGTGAGAACTGCCCAAAGGTTATCTGCTATTAGCAAATACACGCATGATACCAGTCCTGGATGGTACATGTGTTGGTATGTTGGCTAGTAACCTCCTTCTGGTAAGCAAAGCTTTTTGTGTTTAAGCAGCTCTACGAAATTGAGCCTATGTGAATGTGTAGGCTCTGAGAAGAACCAGGTTGAGATATACGCCACCACCTTTTAAAAGGGGTGGTTTTGCAAACCGCGGCATTTTCCGAATCCAGTTTGGAGTTCTTCCAACTCCGTTGAAGTTTTTTATCTTACGTTTTCTAAGATGGTAATATGCTGCATCCATTCTTATTTTATATAAGCATAACATATCATTACTTTACAATTTTTGCTAAGCAGAAATCAGCAGGATACCAGTCACAGACGCTTCATGTGAAATTTTCTTTTGGCTGGTAACTATGTTCTGGTCAGCATCATTGTATTGTGCTTAGCTACTTTCTGTGCTCATAGCAGGCTATAAAACTAACTGGGCCTTGATTTAAATGTTAATTATTTCACACTACATGACTCCTTTTTCGGAAATTATTGTATCTTTTAAGTACGAGCATGATGACAGCAGTGTGTGACTTTAAACATTTAAAGCACAAATCCAACAAAGCATGATCCCATTATATTTTAAGATAAAGGTAGTTTCCATTACATCCCTTAGCCATACCAACTGCCACTATCCTGTGTCAAGTAAATACAATTAACAGTAACTGCTGACTTTATAAACTTCAAAATACTTAATTCTACATAACAAAAATCATAAATTTGTATTCTACTGTCGCAAATGAATACAATGCTGCCTTAGTTCAGAGCACATAGTGCCGACTATCAGGCCATGTCAAGAGTTTTTGTTAAGACTATGAGGCATAATATATTCAGTGTTCTCAAATATTCAGTGTTCTCAAATTTTCCAATTACACACAACAATCTGATGAAAATTTCATTAAATAACTGATGTTTTAGAGAAAAAATAAACCATTTTTGTTTTGTCAGTGATTGTGTGGATGTACCATATTCAATTTTGAGAAAACACAAACTTTGGGTAAACAGTTTTCAAACAAATATTTCTCAGAAACATTTGTACTGTTTTTCCAGGTGACGAAACAAATGACGACAGACTAAAAAGCTTCAATTTTTTATCATTACCATTTATGGCTTGTCATGGTTGAGCCATTTGAGTGTGGGTTCGAATCCCAGTCATGACACTTGTGTTCTTGAGCAAGGCCACTATAATTCCTTCACCTTGGGGTAAAATGGGTTCATGTGAGGGCAGAGATGGTTCTTGTGATTGATTAGCCTGGTGTGCTACTTAACTTGGCAGCACCAGCTTTATACTCCATAGGGAGCTGAAATGGTTAGAGAAGTTAATAAATGACCCAATGGTTGGGTCATAAGGTTTATATGCCATTAATGTCAAATTTGTCAATTTTTTTAACACGAACACTGTAAAGCAAAAAACAAAAAATCTGTTTGCTAGGGATAAGAAACTAAGAATTCTAAGCAGCTTTTATTTATTTCAGTAAACTTCTGATCCTTTTTACTACCCATCACCATAATAGCTTTAAGATCCTAAGAAAACGGCCCTGGAACATATCTGTAACAAAGAAGAAATATAATAGTCAGTCAGAGGTTGTAATGAGTCAAGATTGAACCAAAATAGTATGTTGAAGATTCTTACTTGATTTTTAAAATCATTTCTACAAATGTTTGTACCTCATGAGATGTTTATTATTATTATAAATCAAGTTGCTTTCACTGTTTAAAAAGAAATATAAGTTTTAAGGGGAAACGTATCCAGGCCTGATACTTCAAGGAGTGGGGTGTCGTGGCCGAGTGGATAATAGCACCGAACTCAAGCTCTGATGCTTCTGTTCAGCAGAGTGTGGGTTCGAATCCTGATTGTGACACTTGTGTCCCTGAGCAAGACACTTGACTATAATTGCTTCTCTCCACCCAGATGGTTTAAAGAATGATAAGGCCCAGTGATCAGGGGTAATAATGTCCGAAGCGCTTTGAGACACCCCTCAGGCTGAAAGCGCTATATAAAAACATGTTATTATTATTATTATTATTAATATCAAGGAGACGACGTAGGTGATTGCCTCCATGCCCCTGGTCATTGCCTTGGTACCCTTAAAATGCTCTTAGTAGAAATTTACAACATCCTATGGGGTGCCCTTTACTAAGACGAAAATGCCTTGGTGCCTTTGTCCTTGCAAAAACGAAGCATACAGCCCTGGATATCTTTGTAACATTATCTGACAATTTAAATTATTCAATTACCGTTTGATGGAGTTTTAACTTCCTAGTAAAAACTGTAGCGTTTGCTGCTGGGTCGGATGGCCACCTGGTTTGGTCCCTGCAAATTTAGAGTTCAATGATTATGATTTAGAAGATTTGTTTTTCAAAGTGAACGATACTCGAATGAATTTTTCTCCTTCAGTATCTATCTATACATGTATCTAGAACCTATGAAATCTTTTAAAGCATGACATGGGCTTTGGCTCCAGCTTAAGGCTACATTAATTATTTTGGAAACCTTTGTGGGAGTCAAAAATTTGACTCCCATAAATGGCCGACCGTGTTAGTTCGCAAAGTAAAAGGAAAACCACGCAACTTCAAGGCAAATTTGTGTGGATCATTATATTCTACTTTTAAAATATCTTTCTAATCATATGCATTTTATTACAAACGATTACAAATGCTTTTCAAAGACCAACTCGACCAATCCAAGGCATTTAACCTTTAACCTTTCATTTACTTCACAACAAATAAGATGGATGCCATCCACAAAAACACAAGGCTTTGACACCACTTATAATCAACAGAGGGCGTCACAATGCAGATTATTATAATGAATAGTACTTTTGATTAACAGGGAATTCTGGCCTATCTTACCGTGACGTAAACCTCTCCATCTGGGGAGAACGATGGCCCAGCTGACGGGAACCTCTCTCTCTCAAGATGCAGTGTAGGAGGTGCTGGTGGAGGCAATGCAGGCAGATAAGAACGCTCCTACAGCAACAACAAGTAAGTAAAACCCCAAAAAGTGGGATTATTTTTTTTCTTCATTTCCATGAAAAAAAGGATTTATTCTAACGTTCTCAAAAAAAAAAATATATTTTTTAACAAAAAAGCCCATGATTAGTGTCCCCACCCGCTTCCTATTTAGAGGCTACCTCCCTTTATTTCAATAAAAAAAAGGGGGATTGTTTTTTTCCAATTTCTTAAAAAAAAAGGATTCATTTTAACGATCTCCAATGAGAAAAAACAATTCCGTTTTCCAAAAAGCCTGGATGCTAAATAGACGTGTGGACAAGTCATTTAAGGTTCCACGCGGTGAGATAGTCAAGTTGTGGCAGTGCTATGGCGAGTACACTGCTCTCGCGCGAACTGCTGGTTGCCGACTTCTTCTCCCCAGTAAATGGGACCAAAATCGTGACGGCAGTAGTAGAATAACGTGGGAATCGCGGGGAGCGTCAGAACGCTATCACTGCGACAGAAATTTTACAACTTGTCCACAAGTCTAGGACGCTAAATATGTTTTGTTTTTTTGGCCCAACTATAAAGAGTGCTTTTTCTTTACTCACCCTCTGCCTAGGCAACATAAAAACATCCATAGATGAAGCAACGCTTCCCTCATCTTCAAAAGTATTGAATGGCCTCTTCATTGGATACTGGTCCACTGGGTGTAATGGCGTTTGCAAACAGTAAACACAGCAACAGATGAAAATAATGAGGAGTAGGAGAAGAAGAAGG
Source organism: Asterias rubens (assembly GCF_902459465.1). Taxonomy (NCBI): domain Eukaryota; kingdom Metazoa; phylum Echinodermata; class Asteroidea; order Forcipulatida; family Asteriidae; genus Asterias; species Asterias rubens. Next base: position 6,686,505 of record NC_047077.1, read on the forward strand.
CCACCGCCCCCAGCGATGAGTGCTATGGCCAGCGAAGTCAGCTCTGAGAAATCAAAATCAGACAAACTATTGGTTAGTATACACATAATGAATGTTTATGAGTGCAATGGTGCGAATATGTTCATGAGTTGAAAGATGGAATGTTCTATTCAACGAGGCGGAGCCGAGTTGAATGGAACATTCCAGCTTTCAACGAATGAACATATTCGCACCATTGCACGAATGAAAAACATTCATTATTTGTTTTATATAACATCCAAGTAGAACTTTGTCATTTTGATTGAAAGAAACAACTTTCAAAACAAACAATTTCAACTGTAGAAGCCGAATGCTAGTAATTTTACTATGCCTTCTTGCAGTAACACCTGCGTTACCAAAGACACGCGCACGCAGTGATGTTTTTACTCAGCTTTTTCGTTCCATCCGGCAGCGTGCCAGCGTGCAATGGTACTTTTCGGATGGAACGAAAAAGCACGGCGAGTGACTCAGCGTGCAATGGTACTTTTATTTGCTATCACGTGACGGACAATCCTCCAATCAAATGGCAAGGATCTGCTTGGGTGTTATATAATATAAGATATATACCGGTAGACCCCTTGCAATACGCGCACTTTGCCTCGTAACATAGAGTCTGAAAGCGCACAAGCAAAAGGTCCCTGCTAACCTGTGAAATACACTTGATGTAAGGGCGGAATTTCCTGCGTCGTAAGCACCAATTCTTTGCTCACGTTATTAAGCAGAGCAAAGAAACTGGGCCATGGTCATTATAGACCCCATGCAATACGCGCAACGTACTAACATGTGCCAAAGATGCACAAAAGAGAGTTGACACCCAAAGTTACGAGCACTGTTCAGAGGCGCGCTCTGTATTGTGTAAGAAATCAATGGCTCCCCCTTGCATAACGTGAAACGCTACAGGTACGCTGAGGTCACGCACATGTTTTTACACACAGAGAACAGCTACCGCCAATGATCTGCCTCCTTTTTGAGATTGGGACGTCATATGCAATGGGTCTATAATAAGGTTTGCGGTAACACCGTGTTATGATAATCTCTAAAAGAGTTTGGGTGGTTCTGAAAAGAACCGTCTTCTAGAGAAAGCTTTCTCCACAAGACCAATTCATTCAGAGATTATTATTACATGGTGTTATCCCAAACCTTACTATATCACATTTCAACCATGCAAAATTTCAAATCCTACTTTAAGATGTCACTTCAAAATTTCTGTTGTCTTCTGAATGCCTGTAACGATGACTATGCATATACCTGTAAGCTCTTAAGCAGAAACTCCCTGCTAACCAGTGAAATACGCTTGGAAGTAAGCACAGAGTTCCCTGTTTCCATTTGAGCAGATTCTATGTTTATGGTAAGCAGAGCCATGAAATTGGGCCCTGATGGTTCTGGAAAGAACCGATTGTCTAAACAACTCTTGTACATTGCAAATGATTTTGATGAATTGATAGATTGATTGAAGTATAAGCTTCAATCTTTTTAAATATAATTGATTTACTTCATAGGTGTGCAAGACAAAGGATGAGCGGCAAGAAAGTAAAAAACACAGTCCCAAGTCTTTAAAATGACGTTTTGGCTTCACTGTAAATGGTAAGTTTTACACTTTCATTAGTTGGTTATTAGCTATTATGAAATCTATCTGATATAATCCTTTGCAAGGTACAATTTGGTTGCACATACAACATTACACACATCTGTTCATTGCCCATATCACCATTGGTATGTGCACAAATGCAAATCAAGGTTTCAGTTAATGTTTCAGGCGCTAAATATGCATACACTTCGGCCAATCAAAGTTTGGATTGGTCAGCCAATCAGGTTCAAGGTTTTTCCAAGTTTTTTTTGGAGTGTAAGGCCAATCATAAGCAGTGTTTCCTACCAGTGAAAACAAAACTGTGGCAAACAACAAAGGAAGACCTTTAGATGGTCCTTTTTCACGGTTTGGCGGGTGCTTAGATCTATGCACGCAGCTCAGAGCCGCACAAAAGGGCCGGTATGTCTGCTGCTGCCAGCGTCTCAAAAGTCTCCTATTTGAAGGTGTTTATTATTCTTACCTCTGAGTGTAAATCAATCATGCCTATTTTTAACTTGTGTATATCATTTGGTTAGTGCGACAAGCTCGTATAGCTCACATTTTCGATGAAATTGAGATACAAAAGGTGCTTTGTTTCTGTCTGAATAAACTGTAAAAGTTTCAATTCTGTCATATGTGCAGGTGGACTTGTCTCAAACAACCAGTGATTGTCTAAAACATCCCCAATAAGTGATTTTACGCAAAACAACCGAAAGTGGAGTTACAATCTAGCTGCACTGACCCAATTAAATAAACAATTAACACAAAGAAATTATGTGATTTACCAAAAGTTGTACCCTCTGTCGCACAAGTGGCACCAGAAAACCCAGCAAGACATCTGTAGAAAAAGAAATTGATTGAAACGATTTCAATGACAACATTGTGAATTTCAGCTTCATTATTACTTGATTGCTCAAAGTTGTTCACATCTTGAAACATTGCATAAAGGGAAACTGCAAATTTAACCAAGAGGTAACTTGGTATTAGTTTAAACCACTTCTGGTTGGCGAATTCTTAAGCAGAGTTATGGCAGACATTTTTAAATACCTGTAATGAATTGGATTTTTCTAAATTGTTTGTTTGCAGCGAACGACTGATGTTTTTATCCACCCAGACTTTCCAATGTGCAGCATGCACAGGCAGGCACCTACCGTGATATTATGCTTTTGTTTCAATAACAATAATAATAACCAGTTCTTAAATTATGTAGCAATGTGTTTTACATTAGTGCCTCTTCATTTGGGCCAATAACATTCCCGTAATCTTTCTCAGCTCTCTGGGCAGTAAACGCCTCTCTTAATATTTATGCATGACGTCATAATTCTTACCCAAAATGAGGCTATGGGCGCACGTCCTCCATCACTTGAAGTGGCTGGCCCATAGCCTCATTTTGGGTTAGATTGTGACGTTTTCATGCATAAATATTAAGAGAGGCGTATAAAGCCCTGAGTTAACGGGGCACTCCAAAGGCTTTTTCAAACACACAATATCAACCTCTACCCTCGCAGGTACTCATTTATACCCCTTGGTAAAGAAAAGCAATTATAGTGTCATGACCAGGATTTGAACCCACACCCTGATGACGAAGAGTGACAATCGGTTCATGAAAACATGCCTTGTACAATGTAAAATCCCTTTCAGCGAGTATTAATTTTGTTTAATACCCATTTCTAAACCTTTGTCCTGTTGTTACAAAGGGGCAAGTCGGAAAAGAAACACTCATGCTGCTATTAACAACATTGTCTATTCAGCACATAATCTAGCCCCTGAAATATTATTTTGAAATGTTACTTACGTGCATACATTTGTGTAGGTGCTATCTACTGTACATGTTCCATCGTTTAAACACTCGTCAGATGGACAGAGTTCTGGGATAAATAACACAAAATATAATGTGAAAGTCAAGTCTACAGCTTTCAAAATTTTCTGTGTCAACTAAATAAAAAACAATCATAATGTAGCTCTTATTGACCTTTTGCGCATAATGTCGTGAGAAAATCTTGCAAAGGTCAAAATTATTTTCTCACTGGACTGTCCTGTGCACTGTGCAAATGCGAGTGCACACATTTAGTCAAACTGTGGTTGAACACTTGCTAGCAACGCACATTGGCAGTGACGCGCTCACTCAAACAACTAAACCAGCGCGGTTTGTTTATCAACAATAGAAAGGTCTATAGTCATCCTTAAATTAGTTAACCACGCTAAAGCTTGCTAATAACTGTGTTTATTTTCATCATGATTTTTTTCTAAGATGACGCAAAATGACTTCTAGTAAGTCAGGTTTGCATGTGGATTGAGAAAAAAAAAGGTGAAAATCACAGAGCAATGTTTTCAGGAGAGTCGTGGTAATAAGTTGTATTGGCTAAATTAATTTTATTTTTGAACAAATTTTTCTTGTGACACCGTTTTACTCATTTCTTAAACTACAGCACCTCAGCAAGTACTATTTTAAGGGAAGCTTTCTACCATCATTATCTTTAAATTGTAATAATAATAATAATAATAGACCGTTTTTATATAGCGCTTTTCACTCAAGGGGTGTCTCAAAGCGCTTCACATTATTACCCCTGGTCACTGAGCCTTAAATCATTCCTTAAACCATCTCAGCTCCCTAACTGGGGAGTATACAACCTGTGCGCAGTCGTGTTAGTTTAATGTTAATCTGTGGACATTGTGTTTTATGTCATACAAAAAGTACCCAAACACTGTAAACGTACTTTACCTTGGTTGTTTGTGTTGTTAATTGGGTCAAAGTAAAGTCCAGATCCAATTCTAAATTCTCCATCTGAACTCAACTTTCCGTTGAACTGATTCATAATCTGTGCTTCCGTTGCCAATGACGCGCCGTCAAACATCAGGATATTGTCTGAAATGATGCTACCGGATCTCATATCAACCACTGTGGAGACTAAGTAGCTGAAACTGCCCAGGAAAGCTGTATCAAACTAGTTCAGAAAAAAACAATTTATTCTTATTAGTTGTCAAATTTGTATTCGTTTTATCACTTGCGGATAAAAAAACACTTGGTTAGTTTTGTCATGTTGGGTGGGCTTTTCAAACCCTGTCTAGTTGGTATTTTTGTGACCATGAACATATTTTCCCAGGGCTTTTCTGGGGCTCTTTGTTGCAAATGGGCATGGCACCCTTCTTCAACTAATCAAGTGTAGTTCTGTAAAACAACAGCGTCATCACGCTCATTCGTGTGGCCAGATCAGCTTCCAACCAAGTCAACACCAACATGTGTTCCCACTTCTGCCCCATTCAATACCTCTATTAATACACAACCTGTGCAGTCCAATAGTTTCATATGGTTGGTCAAGTTGCAGCATTAACATTCCAAATAACTATAAGTGCAGTTTGTTAACTTTAAACCCCTTGTGCATTTCCCCTATAATAGTCCAATAGAACACAACGTTCCTTGGGACACCGATCCTTTTTCTGTTTCAGGGCGACATCATTGGAACTCGCCCCATCCTAGCCTTTAGCAGGAAAGCTCCTTAATACCAGCTTCAAATCATATAATAAAATGTAGATTTGTTGTCAACACTAAGGGGTAACTCTGTTTGGATAACTCTAATTTGCATTTCTTTTTTTATTAATGCCAAGACCGGCAAATGCTACTGAGAGTATAAAGACAGTGAAGGAATTACTCAGATTTGGGATGACTTTGTACGGTCCTATCACTGGGGGGATACATGAACATACCTCATCATCCAATCGGTTTGCAAGTGCCGTAAACTCATTTGATCCTGGGATATTGTAGTTATTTAGGAAGGGTGGATTGGTGACAGCGTCCAGTCTAATTAGCCTGGTAGTCAGCTTGAACTCACGTACATCTGGATGAAGAACAGAGATGAATCTTAGTATTCAGTTGGAGATATTGAGTCTTTAGAGAGTCCTGTCTAGTAACACACTGTCAAGATCAACATTGTTAGTGTGTCTTTTTTCTGACTGATAGATTTCCAAGAAGGGTTTACAAACTTAATCAGAGAGCTGCCCAACTACTCCTTTAGGAGTGACCCCCTTCCCCCACCCCAACTACCCTCTCTTCTGGCAATGACCCCCCCCCCAAAAAAAAAAAAAAATTAAATAAATAAAAAAAATACCCTCCTTTCTGGACAGGAACACCCCCTTCTCATTTCAACTACCCTCTCTTCTTACAAAGATCCTCCCCCATCCCAACTACCCTCTCCTCTTACAATGAGCCCCCCCTTCCCCCATTCCAATGCTCTCTTCAAGCGATAAACCTTTACCCATAGTGACCCTCACCCATATCCCCCCCCCTCAACCCCAACTGTGTAAGGCCATCCAAGAGAGAGAGACTATTTGAAAGTAGTAGGTGGTGACAATAGAACCTTCTATCTTAATTCGAAACAATACAATAACTTACTCAGAGAGAACGAGTTAGCCACAACCACATTGTCAGTGGAAAATGAGTTTGTTGTTGATAAGGCGCTATTAAAAGCATTCATGATATCTCTAGAGGTATGTCGACCATTGCGAGTAAAATAGAGCTGGAAAGTCACCACTGTGTTGAGACCATTGATTTGATGGGTGAGACCAGAGACTCCAACAAACTGGGCCCCAACTGAAGTCTGACGGAAAAACTTGTCCATCTGTTAGTTCAAGAGAGAAAAAAACATTATAACTGAGGCTGTGCCACTAGGTTCCATCATGATCCAGATTTTTGAAATAGTTGATTTAATAATAATTATAATAATAACAACAATAATAATTATATCAATATAAACCACAAGGTACACCGCCAACATTGGGCAAGAAAGCTCAGTTGGTAGAGCGCCGGCACATTAATCTGGAGGTTGTTGGTTCAAATCCCACTCTAGTCAATTCTTTGTTCAACACCAAAAGTAATGATCAGTTTTTACATTGTGCAGGGCTTCTTAAAGCACTCCAACATATCACCCCCCTGGTCACTGGGCCATTTAGTTCATTCGGTAAACCATCTCAGCTCCCTGGGTAGTACACAGCCTGTACAACAAATTTGCGCTACTATTACTAAGCTAGTATCAATCACAAGAACCCTTTCTGCCATCTGCCCTCCCATTTTCCCCTGTGTGGAGAGAAGCAAAAACAGTTTAAAGTGTCTTGCTCGGGGACACAAGTGTCCTGACCAGGACTCAAACCCACACTCTGCTGAACACTCTGCTGAACAAGCTGTGCCTATAATATCCATCCTCATTCCCAGGGATGATAAATCTCATCGCGCAATTTTTCTCACAGCATACCTTGCTTGCTTATCACAAGCGGCAACTGTGCCACGCTCACCATTTTGGTGGTCAATAGGTTTACGTGTAAACGCTGCATCGCCTAAAATGCGCACTTCACTGAATAACGCACAGTTTGAATCATGAGGCCTACTCCTTTCACATGTTTACAAGGTGCTGTTGCGCAATATGCTGCCAGTCAAACCAGGAACACTGGGGCGAACCCCTTCGCATTTTGATAAGTGCACTGGGTTCTTTTAAGTACGTTACACAACATACGGGACAAACAGCTTTACGTCCCATCCGAAGGACAAAGTGTCATGGTTTTAGTGTCTTGCTTATGGACACAGGTGTCACGACTGGGATTCGAACCCACACTCTGCTGATCAGAAACACCAGAGTTTGAATTCGATGCTCTTGCGTTTGAAAGCATCAACTGTTGGTGGGGATCTTAAAGTCTGTGGTAATTGGTTCCAGAGAGTTGGCTCGAACTCTTGATTTCAGAAATTCTGCAGCTTACATCACTAGTTAACTCATTGAGTAGCTGAGCAGACCCAGCACTGGTGATCGAGCCACTTGCCGTTCCTCTGATCCTGGTAAAAGTAATACTGCCTTGTGGAGACCATGTTGATGTGGCTACAACTAGAAATCAATAAGAAACTCAATATCATAAAATATGCATTTCAAGAATGAGAAGTTTCAGATTTTTATCTGAAAAACCTCCGTTAGTTTTCCCCACATATATAAATATCCAGCTCTTTGATCTAGTGTTGACCTACGGGAGCTCATACACCTTGAGAAAAACGGATACTGTTTTGCACACTTTTAGTTGTATTTTTGTCCCAGATCAAAAACATTTCCCACGGAATTGCTTTCACTGGTATCGTGCTTGATATAGATAGAAAATTGTTAGTCATTTGCAAGCAAAACGATGAGAAAATGCAGTGTATAAAACACAGGGTCTCTATCGGCCTTGTTTGTCAGAAAAACACTCATGATGAATGCGAGCACACTCAAGTGAAACATACCTATAGTTTGCGAAACAAAATCCAACCCGCGGCTGACGTGAACGGATACGGTTATCATATATCTGTATCTGCCCGTACGCTTGCGAAACCTCTCTAATAATAATTGCTTCTTAAATAGCACAGCACACAGTTCCGTCACGCAGTAACACAGTCAAGACGCTCAACAAATAGCATGACATGAAATGTAAAAATAAATAGCCTTTCGAAATGTAAAAATAAATAGCCTTTCGAGAAAGACTCTGCTAACACCAAGGTATAACAGTGGCCATGGTCTCCGTGGCCGCTTGGGATTCCAGGGGCCTAGATATCTTACAGACCAACACAAATTTTGATCAAGTGGAATTTTATTAATTTACCTCGAATCACGTCCACAGTAATGATACAATTTGAGACGGCATTAGAAGATCCATCCATTGCTGTATAAGTTATGGGTGTACTTCCAACAGGAAACATATCTGGTGTCGCTGAGTTATCTTGCATTGCAGTGATTGTAGGAGCTATGCCAGAGTTGTCTGTAGCAACTGGATCCGTAATGATGACCTCCACAGAGTCAGTGCGCTCAGGAAGGACATAGTGAGTGACAGTTGTTCCACAGCCTGTGTTTTGTGTCCACACTGGAGCCTGATTATCTGCAAATATTAACGAGAGAATCACATCACTACACAGTTACTAGTTGATGAATACATGTAGGTACTTCTTATATGGTGCATGCTTTATCACACCCCAAGGGGCGTATCAAACCGTCAATGTTTTCTTTCCAGCAAGATATGTATATAGCTACGTTTTTGAAGTTTGAGGCCTAATGGTTTACAAGGTGCTGTATGATGCTGATCAGACCTGGGCCCAATTTCATAGAGCTGCTAAGCACAAAAATGTGCTTAGCATGAAATTTCTTCCTTGATAAAAACAGGATTACCAACCCAATTTCCATTTGTTGCATATTGCTTGATACTGGTATTCAGCTGTTGTTTGCTTATCCTGAAAATCCTGTGGAAATTTGGTTGGTAATCCTGTAATTATCAAGGAAGAAACTTCGTGCTTAGCAGCTCTATGAAATTGGGCCAAGGGGTGAACCCCTTCCCTTTATGACTTTATAACTGGGCTATTTTCAGGCATTGTACAACAACTCAGAGCTATGGCTTTACATCCCATCTGAAGGATGCAGCAATGAAGTGTCAATATTTTCCTGTACTTCGTAGATGAGATTTCAAGCGTGTTTAACCATGGGGTCAGGGCCCAAATCCAAATAGCTGCTTCAATGAAGGGGCGTGCTAATTTTCCTCAGGTAAGGGGCTCTAATGTGGAAAAAGTAATGTTGCATTGGAACTTTGTTCAACGTACCACAGCACAGGCAGGCCCTTTCACCTACAGGCAATAAACCGCTCCATTAAGCTCCGCCCCATTGCTTATTGACCAATCACAACACAACAAAGGTCCGACAAATAAAGTCCGACATGCATGCGCGTATGCTTGGCGTGCGCGGCAGAGTTATGCAGAAAGGCATTGGAGAGGCCCACGTTTTCTTGCTCACACGTGCGTCATGGGCGGAGCCTAATGGATCGGTCTATTGCTGTGGGTGCCGTGGGTTGATCAATTCTTTCTATACGACTTAAAAACAACCGAGGGTATTACAACAAGTATTTGCACCACACCATAAACAGGTCAAAGGTTAGAGACTCAAGTTGATGAGTTTTTGTTGCACCTGTTTTGTATATCTTTATTGAAATACATGTCCGTTAATTCAAGCACTATTGGTCTTTTTTCCCCGCAAAATAACATATAAATGAAATGACATGAAGCTAACCTGTAACAGTAATAGTGAATGTACACTCTCCAACATTACCAGCAGCATCTGTGGCCCTATACACAACAACAGTAGGACCGATCGGGAAATCAAACGGTGAATCGTGGGAATTAAAATGTGTCACAACGCCACGATCATCTGATGATTCCGGAACAGTCCAAGTGTAGAACGCTGTCCCAACTCCACTGTCTGTATTTATTGTTGTACTTGATGGGCAGTTCCCCCATGTCGGTATTGAGTTATCTGGTACATAAGCTGTCATCAAAACAAACAAAGTTATCATTTAGATATTTAGAGGTACCGGACACTATTGGTGCATGTAATTACTCAAACTAATTGTTAGAACAAAAATTACTTGGTAAGCAATGGAGAGCTGTTGATACGGTATAAAACATTGTGAGAAACAGCTCCCTCTGAAGTAGCGTAGTTTTTCGAGAAAGAAGTATTTTTCCACTAAAATATTTGAATTTGATTTCGAGACCTTGGATTTTGAGGTCCCAAAAAAAACACACACAACTTCCTGTGACAAGGGTGTTTTTTCTTCCATTATATCTCTCAACTTGGACGACTAATTGAGTTCAAATTTTCACAGATTTGTTATTTTGTGCATATGTTGAGATACAAAAGTGAGAAGACTGCTCTTTGACAATTACGAAAGGTGTCCTGTGCCTTTTTTTATTTTAAGAGAGAATCACACAGCTGTAAAAGGTTGAGCGGCTTAGTGAACCAGACTGGAGGTCTGGTTGCCGAGTCATCAGTGTGTGAGTCATGGCACTTGAGCAAGATACTTTACTTTTATTGCTACTCTTCACCTAGGGGTAAATGGGCACCTGTGGGGGCAGAGATGGTTCTTGTGATTGATTTATCTTGATGCCCGACATACTTGGCAGCACAGGGGTGGATTTCACATAGAGTTAAGACTCGTCTTATCTCGAGTTAGGATGAGTTACTCGTCCTAACTATAAACTAGCCTTAAGTTTTTCATATCTCCTAAGACTAGTCCTAAATTAGGACTAGTCCTAACTCTTTGTGAAATCGACCCCTGGCTGTCTACTCCCCAGAAGCTGAGATGGTTTAGGGATTGAAATATGGTCCACCAGGGGTGATACTTTTTTAAGCTAATATAAATGTTATGTTAAGTTTGTCTGTCTGAAACCAAAATTTATTTGGGAACGCCTCGAGTTGCTCCTATTCTATTTGGTTCGGCGTGACACTGGCGCGGCAAGGCCTCTATGCTTCAATTTTGAAAGGGCAAGGGCACCAAGGAATTTTTACCTTGGTAAGGGCACCCAATGAGGAAATTGTAAATTTCTACTAGAGCATTTCAAGGCTGCTCTGTGAAGTATCAGGCCTGGATAACAAACAAAAAACAATCAAGTTCTATTGACCCATTTCACCTGACGTCATCATCAGAAAAATCTTGAATGCGCCATACTGGTGGGCAATTTCACTGTGCGTTTTCATATAATAACTCTATGCCGTGCGTTATGCAGTGAAGTGTGCATTTTAGGTGACGCGGCGTTAATACATGTAAACCTAACTGCTCTCCAACATGGTGAGCGTGGCGTGAGTCGCCGCATGTGACGGGCGTGCAAGGGGTCAATACTCACGATTTATTCGGATAGAGAATGTGCAGGTATCTTCATTCCCAGAGGGATCAGTCGCCGTTACTATTACTGTGTAATCCCCAGCAGTGTATGATCCTTGGGGCTGATCACTAGTAATTATAGGTGTAGCTCCAGAATTATCTGTCCCAGTAGGATTTGTCCATGTGACTTCTGCTGAGGTCTGTGATTGGGCAAGGTTGAGGGTAATGGCTGTTGGGCATGGGCCGATAACAGGGTTTTGCCGATCTGTTGGCAGGAGAAAATAGAGCGATATAACAAATGTAAGATCATGAAAATGTTGTAGCTTCAGTAAGCCATTGTGAGATATGATGGTCTTAATACTATAACACTGAAGGTCAATCTGATTCACTCAAACCACATAGTACACTCCTATAGACTGTGGAAGTCTGGCATGTATTCCAACTTTACGGACCATTATGGTCCCAACTTTATGGAGCTTTACAGTGGGGAGATTTTGTTTCATCCATTATTTTAGTTTGAAGTAGTTTACGACCATGAAAAGAACATTGGAAATGTATTACTAACTAACACATATAAATGTAATATAAATCAATTCGACAATACAACAGCTTCCGGTTCCGGTTGTGAATCAGGTGACTTTAGGGCTGGCCCGAGGTGCACTGATGCACCCTAAAAAGGGTGAGGGATTTTTTTCCAGGAAGAACAAGGGTAATTGTCTGCAGATAGTCGTCCAGGAGAAAAATATATGCAACTTTTCTAGGACGAACATGGGGTAATTATCTGCCCATATTCGTCCTGGGAAAAAAAATACACCACAAAGCTGAGCACAACAGGATCCTCCCGGGAAGGCTAATCGAACGCACCCACTGTAATCCACAATATACTTAAGCTGACAAACCTGCAGACGTTTGAGATCAATCAGCCATCTGGGTCACGAGGACATAGCAACAAACAGATTAGACATTTTGCATGACACCGATTAAAACAAAGTTGAATAATCACCGTGCGATAAACTCCAAACAGGAAATTAGTTTTTATTTATTTCTAATGAACAGATGAAATATACATGTAACATTTCAGACAGAAGTCTTGCAAGGGATGTTTTTTTCTTTCATCATCATCATCGTTAGACCGTGTAAGTTTTATGTAAATCTGTGATCTCACCATTTTGTTCTTCTGAAATGTTCCTTTAACATGAATGATTTGCATTGTTCTATTGCAGATTTAAAAAAAACTCACCTCTCACTGTGACTGTAAACGTGCAAGTGGCAACATTCGTGGCTTCATCAGTGGCTGTATACTCCACAATATAGACGCCAACGTCTAGATCCTGCCCAGGTTCATGTGATTTGGTAAGCCTCAATAAGTTAACATCTAGATCATCAGTAGCGAACGGCTCTACCCAAGTGACGTTAGCATAGTTAACCCCTTGCTCTGCATCAACCACCATATTAGCGGGACATCCAGTGTACGATGGCCTCTCATCAACTGCAAAAGAAATCAGTTATTAAATGAGGAGCTGTCTAAGTTAAAGGATTTGGGTACTTTTTCAAAATGTCCATAGATTTACATTAAACTTACACAGTTTGAAGATAATTACTGGGGTGCTGTAGTTTTTGAGAAATGAGACGAATATTATTTTCATGACACTGTTTTACTCATTTCCCAAAAACTACAGCACCTCAGCACGTAGTATTTTCAGGGAAGCTTTCTACTATCATTATCTTCAAACTGTGTAAGTTTAGTGTAAACCCTTTAAGAGATTACTTTGCCTAATTTAATAGACCTGTTTATAAATCTGGCATTCTCGGTGGACTATTTGGTATGACACTGCTCTAGAATTGCAAAGATCCTGATTCTGAGTCCCAGCAAAGAAATATATGCCTGTGATTTGTTTACAAAACTTGGGAAAGTAAGGAGTTTACAGTGCTAACACACATCGTTGTGTTTCGGTAAAACCAAAACGAATATTCTTTGTCCCTATGTAAGTTTAACATCTAGAAAGACAATATTTTCCTGCTCAGCAGAAAAGAGCAGAATACCGGACACAAATTGTACATAAGACATGGTAATTTGGCTGGTAACCTTGTTCTGATATACGCACTATTTTGTTGTGCTAAGCAGCTTTTTGTGATTATAAGTAGATTTTTTAACTTGAACCCATGCATTATCACCACACTCAATCTTGGTTCATCACTTTAGGCATGTTGGGTGTTATTTGGGAGTCCCCTGTGAGTAAACTAGGTGGTGCGCATTTGAGGAAATGCGTGCATTTAGCGCATTAAACCATTACCCAATTTCATATGACCTGCTTAAGCAACAAATATCGCTGGAGAATTTTCTGCTGAGCAAAAACATCATTTTGGCTGATGCCAAGCTTATTCTGATGAGCAAATACCTTCATTTTCTTTATATTTACAGGTATTATACTGGATTGGTCGAGACAAAAACTAGTCTAGTCACAGAAAATATTCATGATTTGTGTGATCCAATATGGAACTAACAACCGTAAAAAGTTTGACTTAATCTGCTGTGCGAGTCAAGAGAAAATAGTGAAAGAAATGAAACATATCACTACTCACTGTAGAAGATGTATGTAATATATTTTACCTGTAAAAGTTTTAGCTTCATTGGTCAAGTTTTTGAGGGGAAAAAAGATGAAAAACACAAGCAATTTTTTCAGGAGAGTCATGAAAATCCGTTGTACATGATAAAAATAATTTTTGTCTCACTGAGAAGAAAAATATTTTTGTGAAATTGTTTTCCTCATTTCTCAGAAACTACAGCACCTAGGCAAGTAATATTTTAATGGAAGTTTTCTTACATTATCTCTATACCATGTCAAATTAACAGAAATCTGTAGAAATTTTAGTTTTTTGTTGTTTTAGGATTATAGGAGAACACTGACTTGTACTGACCCACAACATCCACTGTGAAATCACACTGATTTACATTGCCAAATCTATCGGTTGCGGTGTACGACACGGTCATAGGCGTGCCTGCTGCAGTGAGATCTGCCCCATTGACAATACTGGTTGTCATTACAGGGGTAACTGGCCCAGAGTTATCGGTGGCAGTAGGTTCAACCCACGTCACAAACCCTGTAGTCTCGTCTGCTCGCACCCTAACTACCAAGGGTTGTGGACAGTCCACAACTGGGAGGAGATCATCAACTGGGGGAAGGAAATATTAAAGATTATAAATATTTGTCTTCTCTGTGTATCAGGAGAATACAAACAAGCAAAGGCATAGAAATGATAGACACAAGAAAAGATGCAAAGTTGATAATATTTTCACAAGTTGAAAGATGGAATGTTCACCATTCACTAAGGCAAACAAAATATCATTGCCATTTTAAGAATGCAAAGGATTTGTTATCCCTTTTATAAAACACACAGGTAGTTCTTTGTCAATTGAGGATAAACTGTTCACTAAAACTGTTCACTACTACGAGTGAAATGTACCATTCATCAGGTAAGAATTTGTGCTTTTCGGTATGTTCACCTCCCATACTGGGCAAATTTCTAAATTCGTCAACGTTTCAGAATCTCATCACTGCATTGTAATCTTGCCTCTAATTTTGATCTTTGCACCCCAGCGTTTCTTGAGAATTTGACTTTAGGGCACCTTAGTTTGACCTTTGGGCCCCTGAGTTTGAGCAAACTGAGTATAGTTGCAGCCAAATTGTCTGTAAAAGTTGCCTAGTGCGACAAAGCCATAGACTCACCTTGCACAGTAATCCGAAAGGTACAAGTTGCCATATTACCAGCGTCATCAGTTCCCGTATAGAGGACATCATACGTTCCAATATTATAGAAATCTCCGTTTGTGTGTGTACCAACGAGATTGAGATTCGTCAAGGTGTTATCGGTGATGGTCACCCTATCCCACGTCACGATGGCACCCGTCTCTGTATTCGCCACATAGGTGTTAATGTTGGCCGGACAGTTAAGAATACTTGGGTTCTCATCGTCTGGTGTTTCTGTTCAAAGAAAGGAAAAGGCTAGGAAATGAATTTCCTGTGGAAAAATGTAGTATAACCCTGTGTCACAGAGCAAAATAATTGTTTATACTTCTAGCGCCAACGCCAGAGCTGCTTTAAGCAGAAATACTGCATTGGCCACAAATGTTTGAATGTTGGCCGGACAGTTTAACATATTTGGGTTCTCATCGTCTGGTGTTTCTGTTCAAAGAAAACTAAAAGCCTCGGAAATAAATTTTCATGTGGAAAAAATGTAGTATAACCTTGTGTCACAGAGCAAAATAATTGTTTATACTTCTAGGGCCAACGCAAGAGCTGCTTAAGCAGAAATACCGCATTTGCCACATACGTGTTAATGTTGGCTGGACAGTTAAGAATACTTGGGTTCTCATCGACTGGTGTTTCTGTTCAAAGAAAACCAAAAGGCTCAGAAATAAATTTCATGTGGTGTCACAGAGCAAACTAATTTTTTAAATACTTCTAGGGTCAACGCCAGAGCTGCTTGAGCAGAAATACTGCTTAGCAGCTTGACGTAAAACTGTTAACTGCACATACAAACCCAGTTATACTGCAGAGAAGGTTTTTTTACCCCGTGTTTCTGGCAGTGGCTGCTGAATGTGCCGTAGCACCTTGTGAACACAGATGTTAAAGCTCATTACACCAAATAAATGGGTCTGATAATTCATAAACTTTCGTCGGGAGTCATGGCCTAGCAGTTAAGAGCACTGGATTCAAACTCTAGTGTTTCTACATAATCAGGAGAGTGTGGGTTTGAGTAGCAGTCATGACACCTGTGTCCTAAAAGGCAGTGGACACTATTTGTAATTACTCAAAATAATTATTAGCATAAAACCTTTCTTGGTAATGAGTAATGGGGAGAGGTTGCTAGTATAAAATGTTGTGAGAAACGGCTCCCTCTGAAGGAATGTAGTTTTCGAGAAAGAAGTAATTTTCCGGGAATTTGATTTCGAGACCACACGTTTCGAATTTGAGGTCTCAAAATCAAGCATCTGAAAGCACACAACTTTGTGTGATAAGGGTTTTTTTTTCCTTTAATTATTATCTCGCAACTTCGACGACCGATTGAGCTCAAATTTTCACAGGTTTGTTATTTTAAGCATATATTGAGATAGACCAACTGTGAAGAGTAGTCTTTGACAACTACCAATCGTGTCCACTGTCTTTAAGCAAGACACTTAACCATGACACTTTGCCCTTCGGATTGGACGTGAAGCTGTTTATCCCGCGTGTTGTGTAACACTTGTAAAAGAACCCAGTGCACTTATCAAAAAGAGAAGGGGTTCCCCCTGGTGTTCCTGGTTTGATTGTCAGCATATTGAGCCACAGCACCTTATAAATTATTACATGGTGCTATGTCAAAGGAGAAGGTCTCATAATTCAAACACTGTCCCAAATACCTTGCAGGAAAATACTGTATAAGCGCCTTGAGCATCACTGAGTGACGGATATGCATGCAATATAAGAAGCCACTATTATTATTATTAGCTCTAAAACCTGTCTGAAAACAAACTATAAGAAGCGCTCTGAGATGCTCATAGATAAAGCACAGTATAGAAACTTAATTCTTATTGGGATTCGGAAATAGGTGTAGAGAGCCAACCTCAAGGTTGGCATAAAGTGAAGGACTCACCAGTAACAACCACATCAAATGAGCACATTCTGGCTTTAGTGCTCTCGAAATATGCAACGCATGTGATCGTGTTTATTCCAACGAAGAACTTATCTCCTTTAGTTCTACCACAGGTTAACGTGACACTGCCGATGTTTGTGGGATAGACTGGGTCGTCCCATGTGACTGGCGTTGAGTCTACACCAATAGGTAAGACAACTTCAATATCGGCTGGGCATGTGATGGTCTCAAGAGTTGTAGCTGCTGGCTCTGTGAGGCATACATAAAACAAGGACAGATTACTTTTTAAGTTGGATTTGAAACTTTGCATGGTGGAAATACGATATGGAAAGGTTTGCGGTAACACCATGTAATTACTATCTCTAAATGAGTTGTAAACCAATGGTTCTTTTCAGAAATCAGAACCACCCCAACTCATTTAGACCGGAGCCTGGCAACTGGATTGGGTTTTTAGTCCCTACTTGACTGCATGGGTTTCTTTCTGTTCTTGCTTTCCTCTGACATCTAATATTGAAAAATCCCCCATTGTCCTGACACTTTGAAAGCTTCTTTGGTTTTATATAACTAGCAAAAAGATGCTTGACAAAATGACATAAAATCAAACAAAGGACCGTCATGTCATGTGAGCAGAAATCTGGGAATGCCTAAATGGCTTTGTCACATTAAATGATAACTCTACCTACCATTCACAAACACATCAAATGTACAGAACGAGTCTTTGACGGCGTCATTCATGAATGTGTACTTGACAGTGGTGCGACCAACATCAAACAGGTCTCCAGAGTTCTTCGTTGAACTGACTTGAGTCGCTGAGCTAACAGGACTTGTCCAAGAAACAACAGCTTGATTCTGGCCAGAGACCGGAGTCTCGGTCATGTCACCAGGACAGGAAGTGATTGTAGGTGAACCATTATCTAGAATTAAGAACAAGTGAATATATTTATAGGTTAATAACAGACTAATAGGTGATATAGTTGCATCGGGGATAAAGACTCTTCATTTTAGTTTTACCTGTATTGACTCATTTCACCGGACGTCATCATCAGAAAAATCTTGAATGCGCCATACTGGTGGGCAATTTCACTGTGTGTTTTCATATATATAACTCTATGCCATGTGTTATGCAGTGAAGTGTGAATTTTAGGCGACTCGGCGTTAATACACGTACCCCTAACTGCCCACCAACATGGTGAGCGTGGCATCACAACAGTGTGTTAGCATTGTATACTAGGTTCTTTCCCGAGTTCTGTGACAAAAAGGCACATTACTCGGGCGGAATTTGAACCCACGACATTTGCAATTCTAGAGCAGTGTCATACCAACTAGACAACCGAGATTGCCCGATAGCTAGAGGCAGTTACAAACCACAATAACTATACAGGCATGATTGCTTTTTGTTTTTGAAAGGGGGCACCAAGGCATTTTCTCCTTGATAAAGGGCACTCTATAAGGATATTGTAAATTTCTACTGGAGCATTCCCAGGGCATCATGGTATTAGCCTTTTTGAGATATGATGTATACTTTAGGAGTGCACTGTTTGGTTTGGTTGGGTGCATACATACAAATTTACCCAAACCTGAAGGTGCCATTGTATTGTGTTTAACATTGTACCACAAAATGGCTTATTACAAGGGGGCATGGAGGCAATCGCCTTCGTTGCCTCTGTGAAGTATTAGGCCTGATAGTAATAATAATACTACAACAGTAATACCAAAGTTTTAAAAAGAGCACAAGTCCACAACAGGAGCTCATAAGGCGCTGTAAAAAGGAAAGAGACAAACAAAAGGAGAAGAGTCCAAAAGATAATTATATGCAGTAGATATGCACACTTTTGATGCAATGACTATAACAAGGTGAAAAAGTCTGAAACTTGGATACAAATTCAAAGGCATGTAGAAATGTTGGCGTTTCTACTGTTTGGTAACCCTCAGGGTTATAGATTCCAAGGAGCTTTTGGAAACAGTATCCAAAGCACCAGAAAATTAGACAAATGAGCAGGATTTCTTTATTATTTTGTGGACATAAAAAGACTGAATTCAGCCAAAAGACTTAACAATCTCACCCCTGCTTTAATCAACAGGAGAGCCTGGCTAACAACACAGTTCATTAAAAGCTAAAAATGAAGATTTGTTACATTACCTATAACTATGACATCAAAAGCACACATTATCGTATCGACGTCATCGGTTGCTGTATAAGTCACAGTTGTAGTCTCGTAGTAGTATCGTCCTGGTAGATTATCACGTGTTAGTGTGAACCCATTGGCTTGGTCTGTTGTCACCGTTGGCGACGTCCAGTACACCAGATCAGAGCGTGTTGTCGTAACATCTACGTCCGTACAATTTTGAACTAATGTAAGAACATAGTACTTTTTTATTAATAAAGGTAGTGGATATTTTGCTGGTACTAGCTAGTTAGTTAGTAAATGTTATGAAGTCAGTGTGGTGTCCCGTGAATTCTGTCTGGGGAAATGATCATGGGCTGGAGATGGATGATTCAAAAGAGGGCATGTTCAGAAAAAGTTTGTACATAGTTCGCCATATGGGGGACCGAATCCCCGAGGGGAACAGAATCTCCTGCCACACCGGAACAGCACTGTTGTTGGGACTTTGACATTATTGTTACCGTGACCACGGATTGCCATTGCGATTTTAAAATAAAAATGTCGGGTCAGGCAATTGTTTAATTTAATCACTATTTATCTGCATTTAATATTATCATTTATATAGATAATTTTGTTTTATTTTAAGCAGTTTTACAGTTGGTTATTTTTGTTTTTTGTTGTTGGTGTAAATGTGGTCGAAATAGGCTTGAATAACAGCTTACTCATAAATAAAATAGACATTATATTTTTTGGTAGTAGAATATAGGGCCGAGGGCCTATATTATATTATATAAAACAAAATGTGGGCACAAGCATGACAAGTTAGAAACAAACATTTACGTCTATGACACGGAATGATGAGATATAACATTAATTGCATTCGTCTCATATTCATAATGTAAACCAACAAACACACAGTCACACTCACAGTGTAGTATATCGTAGGAGGTCCTGTTTTCGAGGTGTCCCTAAAATCGTGGCAAATCTTTTACCTCTCTGTGCGCGATGTAAACAGTCCCTAGATAAAAATTGTGTGGTTTTATTTGCCAAGTAAAGAGTCTCCTCTCCCTTGACCAAAACTTAGAAACACGTAAGGCTCCACTGGATATTTGCACTTGTAAATGCAAAAAGTTTGGTATTTTAGGCATTTCTACTAGGTACAAAAATAATGTTGAGGCCATATAAAAATATTTGCCCACCGAAAAAGTTTCATCAAACACCATTTCAATTCACAAATCATGATGATCAAACCATGTGACTGAATATTTTGCTGAGCATTCTGGAAAAAAAATACAGAGGCTTAAAGAAGCCATGTGCCTTATATCATTTTCTAATATTTTTTGAGATTTTTTTTTTTAACCCTCCGATCAATATTATTATTTATATTAAAATTTAAACGATCAGCTTGTTGATTCAGTTATCACTGTTTATTTATACGCTTTATTCTAAATTTTAAGAGAAAAAAAAGGGGGAAAAAATAAATAAAAATCAGATTTGAAAGCCAATGATTATTCACACTTTTTTTTTTAATTTTTTTATTTTTGTTATTTTTTGCAAATTACCATGGTAATTTTAAAATTTCATTAAAAAATATTTTGAATAAAACGAAGGCAACTGCTGGCTATAGAGTAATACACAGAGTCTCAAAGAACACTTGTAGTCACTGTAGATGTTTCTTCCATGTATGGCTTCACCGGGAAACTATGCTTTCTTGTTTGCCGTGAAAACAGGAAAAACTCAAAACAAATGGGGCCAGTTGAAGTCATCGATGATCGGTGTGTAGTGTGAACATTTCAATGTCCATCAAGTTTTAATATATGTTTGCATACTTCATATTAACAAAAGAAGGTAATTAGGGCATCGGTTGATATAAGGCATCATTATTTTTTTCCCAATTCTAACAAAAAGGCATAATAGTGTGAAAACTGGTATTGGTAATGGGAGGATACATTGCATTTCCACCCAACACTCGGCAGTCAAAACTAGTATAAATTTAACAATAAAATAAATACAGCCAGCCTCATGATGCAACACGCGACGTGGTTTTAGCAGGCTTGAGGGAACTCTACAGTTACTCTACCATTATTACTTTAACTCACCCAGTCAATAAGCTCGATCTTATTGTATTTTTAGTGTGTGGAACTTCAGATCGAGCCACAACTTTTCCTAAGTTCCTGCCAAACTCTGTTGTTGTTTACAATCATAAAAAGTCACCAAGAATCTGCTTTGATTTGGCGCCCTCAATAGTTCAGATTTACTTATGTGAATCGGCTGACAAACTTTTGCAACTTGTGTTCCTTATTGGAGTCATCATTAAGTATCGCATCAAGATCGAGAGTAACCTCACAATATTAGCCGGCCCCATTGGCTTCCGTAATATCTTGTAGAGAAAGTGTTTCAAAAAAAAAAAAATTAGAAGAAAAAACATACGAGCAAAATAAAATCACTTACCCCCCCCCCTCCCGAGCTTCCTCGAAGAGTGAGATAGAAACATATTTTTTTAGATACAAAATAAATTATGCGTGGTATCCGTACAGTGACTCCTTTTAATGTTTTTTTTTTTTTCTTCTTCTTCTTCTTTTCACTAAATTATAAATATTTCTATGGACGATGATTATACAGACTACAAAAACTAGTAATAGGCCTAACCGTTTCTGAAATAACCGCGTGATTTTCGAATACCAACCGTTGAACCAAGACTGACCCACCAGCCGAATTGAGCTAGTCACTCAGGAAATCAACAACTGCTATTCTGCATGAACTGAATTGGCGCCTACGTGGTATCTTTTGGGCTGTTTTCACGGGCCATTAAACACAAGCAATTTGGGGGAGAGAGATTTTTTTCAAGTTTATGCATCCATACAAAATTATTTTAATAACAATAACTGCAAATGGGGCCTGAGTTGGGTAGCATGACATTCCCACGATGCAAAAGCGACTCACGCCCGTGGCAAAACTACCGCTGCCTAGACATAGGCGTAAACTTTAGTAGAAGATGACTAATCTATATAGCACAAACTAACAAATATAATTATATTCCACCATTATTGCCAACGATATTTTAGAGCTGCAGTTCTTTTCAGCAGAACCAAAACTACTTAAAGGCAGTGGACACTATTGGTAATTACTCAAAATAATTATTGGCATAAAACCTTTCTTGGTGATGAGTAATGGGGAGAGGTTGATGGTATAAAACATTGTGAGAAACGGCTCCCTCTGAAGTGCCATAGTTTTCGAGAAGGAAGTAATTTTCCACGAATTTGATTTCGAGACCTCAGATTTAGAACTTGAAGTCTCGAAATCAACCATCTAAACGCACACAACTTCATGTGACAAGGGTTATTTTTCTTTCATTATTATCTCGCAACTTCGATGACCGATTGAGCTCAAATTTTCGCAGGTTTGTTATTTTATGCATAGGGCCTATGTTGAGATACGCCAACTATGAAGGCTAGTCTTTGACAATTACCAATCCACTGTCTTTAAAAGATGTTTCCCCGTGGTGCTAACAAACCTCACCTCATTATAGCGCATACTCCCATTAATGATTGAAAACAATGTCATTATATTTTCAATCTATTTAAATTATTGAACATTTCGGTCTTTTTGAATGAATAGTTCAATCCTCAGTCCAGATCTATACAAATTTAATCCAAATCGATTTAAGATTGAAAATGTTCACTCTTAAAAAAATTGGTTGTCATTTCACGGCAATCTGTGAAAGAGTGAAAATTCAATCTTAATAGATTGCACTTTCAATCGTAAGAATTAAGAGCGACAATGTCAGGTTTCAACCCCCACTAACAATAATGTCCTTGATCAATTAGGCCTTGGTTTAACCATGAGTGTTAACTTTTACATTAGTAGGTTATGGACACTCATAATTCGCGTGATCGGTGGGTTCGAACCCAGGACACACAAAATGCATAGTTTAGAGAAGAAAAACAAATAATGTAATAAAAAATCAGGCATGTGGTGACAGAATGTATTAATGTATTAGTTTGCGTTGAGAGATGATACCAGAGGTAATTACAGTGCCACCGTTAGTTAACATATTATTACAGGAACAGTAAGCACTTAACATGTTCAGAAAATGAAGATTACAGAATGATGATGATGCCAGTATAGAAAACATCCTTTGAAATATCTATGTCTGAAATGTCATAGATGAGAAATAAATAAAACTAGTTTCCCGTTTTACTCATATATTTTTTTAATCGATGTCATGCAAAAAGTGTATAATGTAATCGTTTTTCACTATTTTTCTCGTGACCCAGATGACCGATCGATCCCAAACCAGGTTTGTCAGTTTATGTATAAAAAAATAATTATGGTGGATTTCACAAAGTGCTTAAATTGTCACTGTTTTTCTAGCAAAAACGAATTATGTAATGCTACAGGAATTCAATGAAATTTAAAGTAGGCCATATTATAGAGATCAGGTATAAAGGATAAAAAATATAAAAAACGGAAATGGGTGAAAATAATAATAATAGCCAAGCCAAAAGTAATGGGAACCCTAGTTTGAATGGTCGATACAAAGTTGAAAACCGCAACCTTTTTTTATACTAAATAAAAAAAACAATTAAGAACATGACATACTTGGTTTGGCGGCTGGACACTTCGTACCCTTGCAAGATACGAATTTACTTTGGACACTTCGTACCTTCCTACAAGACACTTCGTACCTTCTTACAAGACACTTCGTATCTCGTACTAAATCTCGATTACTGCATCGTTCATGATTATTTTGTGCTATGTGATCAGATGATTATAAAATAAAAGCAAGTCAAACCAATTATTGCTATTGTGTTGGGACCAAGAAGCCATTAATTAGGCCCCTAGATGATTTAACTTTAAAATATAAACAACAGAATGGGCGGAAGATGTTGCCCTTGGCGGACATTCATTATAATAATTATGAAAAAACAAAATATAATTCACAATAAAAGGGACATTCACATAACAAAAAATGACAATTCATCTAAGCATTATTTTTTTTATCTCAACGAACATTAACTTGTTTATAACATTATGAACTTGTTCACTCATTTTCACCAAAAGGGATATCTCGGTGAGATACATTAAATACTCAATTATTTCATATCGAATGGCACCATATATACGGAAACTTCTGCCAATGTTCTCCCATGGCTCTCTTCTTCCTCCATGGTTCTCCCACAACTTACCCCACTCTAACAGTCCTTCAACAACCGGAGTTACGCAAAGCAGGAAGACGATCCCTACGAAGGGACACAACCATCCTCGTCTTGAAGTCATGCTGTCGTCACAGATAGTCAATTAAAGATGAAACCAAAATATATAATCGACGTTTGAGATGTCAAAACATCGAGGTTTAGTTTTATTTGGCTCTGTTTAGATGACGTTTAGATATGTATTACAATGGCGATGTTTATGGCTATATAATAGTGGGTGCATATTTCGGGGCCGGGGAATGGCCCGTGGAATTGCGAACAGGGTGTGGGGCTTTTGTGATGCGCTCAAGCGGAACCGAATCGCGGCTGTTTTCGTGAACGTCATCCTGCACTTTCCCTTTACTTATTGTTTGCGTTCATTCGAACGGAACGTCTACCTAAACTTGCCGCAAGTCCACAAAATGAAATACATAACTCAAAGTTTTGTTAAAATACTTTAATAAATACTCTCAAAAAAGTGAAGGGTTCCTAGGGTGGTTCCACAATCGTCCAAACTTATAACATGGAGGTAGCCATGCTTATAACTAGTCTATAATACTCTTTGTGAAATCGAACCCAGGCTACTCTTTAAAAACCTTTTGCTGGAATTTTATGACCACTTGTAAAATAAAGTGCTTCATAACAGTTTACGAATTCTTGAATGCCTTAACACAAAAATGTATGAACTTGTTTATTCTTGGGGTGAATTTTAATTTATTTATAAGAACAAGTTTAAATCCTGCAGCCTCTGTGCATCCTGATGCTCCACCAACTTAGTTACAACTTATTTTCTTCTAATTGTATAAATGGTTGAGATTTTTAACAATGTTTTTTTTAAATAGGACAACAATACAATTTTAAAAACATTTTTCAATTTCATTTATTGATACCATAATATAGGAAGGAAAATAAATTCAAATTAGTTTAAGATTTAATGCTATTTTTAAAACAATGTTTTAGATGCATTTTATTACCGTTTGCTCTTATTTAATTTATTATTATAGATCTTGAAGATATTGTTAAAATGCTGGTCATCTGCTCTTGAGGGTGATGCCATGTCTACAAGCCATGGATTTGTCTGGGATTTTTACTATCTACGTGTTATCCTTGATATCAAGCTGAGCCTTCGACAGGTAAGTTTAATTACCATTACATATTTGGTGTTTGCTAACAAAATAGTTCCACAGACGATGTGACCTGTGACATCACATGTTTATAAAAGAGCCACACAGCCTAATGGAAGAAATCATAAAATCTTGTATTTTATGGAGATTGCACTGTTTAATTCTTATCAGCGTTTGATATGATGAAAGGGGGCACATCTCAAAACTTGTCCCATAATTCTTAGATTTATGTGGAAATTATGACGCAAAATGTCAACTTCCCAATTGATCTGTGCAATATTGTGCCTGCCAGAATACTCAAAGAATGTGCAAGGTCACACTTATTGTAAACAAAGTTCACATGGTCTATAAAACGCTCACTGAGCAAACTCCAAACAAGAAATTAGTTTTATAGATTTCTTATCAAATATGACAATTCAGACAGAAATATTTCATGGGATGATGTTTTCTACTATCATCATCAAACCTGTGATCTAGACGATTGTTTTATTCTTACCAAATTTGAAGTTGTCTCTTCTTGTCCACTGTTTGTACAATGCATTATAAATGGTTACATCAAACAATATAACTAACCTTTTTATGTAACAGAGTTTATAAATAGGTTCTCCTTCACTGTTAAAGTACAGTCTACTATCATATAATAAGGGCCCTGGGACTGGCCAAAGTACCTCTTAAAGGCACTGGACACTATTGGTAATTACGCAAAATAATTGTTAGCATACAAACTTACTCGCTAAAGGAGCAATGGAGAACTGTTGTTAATATAGAACATTGTGAGAAATGGCTCCCTCTGAAGTAACATAGTTTTTTGTAGACAGAGGTAATTTCTCACTAAAATATTACAAGACTTCAGGCCTATGAATCATTTTTCCAAGAGTTGTGTTGTTGGTTTTACATTGAGTCAAGTGTTACAATTGTTGGTACATGCCCTTGAGTATATTGGGTAGGACTGTAAATTAAAGAGATGTAACCAAGTGACTTGGTTTTGGAGATGAGTTTGAAAATTGTTTAGCTGCAGTTCTGGTCGCTGAGGGCAGTTGCCGAACTTTGCTCTTGAAGGGGCACATCGTTTTTCCTCTGGTAAGGGGCACTTCTATGGGGAAAATGTGAAATTGTCATGGAACCTTGCACAGGGCACCACAGCAAAAGCACACGGCACTTGGGCAATTGCTGTGGGTGCCATGGGTTATTTTGAGGCCTGCAGTTTTCAGCAAGACTCGCCACAAATGTGTGGATAACAATGTTATAACCCTGATCAGTTGCACTATGAGGATTTACATTTGAAGGGAATCAGGATCGTAAAGCGCATTGAGAAGGTTTTTGTGAAATGCGCTATATAAGAACTTGTTATTATTATTATTAAAAAGAAGAACTTTCTACCTGGGGGGGGGGGGCTTCTGATCTTGTTATGGTGGCATTTTTAGAAAAGTTTGATCTAATGTTCCTCGTTCTGTGTCTGCCTGCCTTCCTCAATAAAGAACACTTTTATTATGTAATGCTGACTATCACAATCCAGTCTCCTGGGCGACACATCAATGGGAAGAAGTTTGAACTAAAGTCGACATCAATGCTGCATGGCTATATAGACAAACCAAGCCACTCGAATGTCACCTGCCCAGAGCAGCTTAGTGCCGATAATAACAGATGCCGTACTGATCATGGTTGATTCCGGGCGAAATGTTTTGGATGGTTAAGCCCGAGTGTGGAGCTGGCCTTTGAACAGCTGCCCACATCACCAGTGACTTGATTTCACAGTTGCCCTGGCGAGCAGTCCTTACAGGAGCTTGACAAGCTGTAATTGACACCAATTGTTTTATTCAATTACAGTTTAATCTGAGACATCAGGGGGCCACTTTATGTCAATCTTGCTGCTCAGTCACCTGTGTAGATCCTGATATGAGGAGATTGTGCAGTATGCCAGTTTTTGTTTATGCGGCTCGTGAAGATACAGATACAGACACATGCATATAAATAATGAGAAACAGCAGACAGCTGACCCTTGTTATTGATGTTCACAATCCAAAAGTCACAAAGTGGCTTGTCTCATAACACAGCTGATGATGTCCCAACAGCGAAAAATGTCACAGACTTGTCCAGTATTTTGTACTGCAGAGTCCTATCCGGTTGGTTGCGGTTTGGTCTGGTACCATCTGGATCCCTCTTGATGATCGTTAACTGAAATGAAACAAAGAAACTTGTGAATGTTTACTTCATACATCAATGTGCTGTGTGGCTTTTCTTATGAAAAACAACCGCAATGTTTGCAAAAAAATTGAGATCTTTTGCAAAACGTCTTTACACTAACCTGGTGTATTTTTTCACCCAGGGGTAAAGCATTTAGGAGTTTTCTTTGAAAGGCCAATGAAAGCCTATTTGCCGACTTTAATTCCAACTGGGTAGGGAGAGGGGGTCTCGAGTTGAATAATCCCTATACAGCTCACATAGATAGCTAAGCTGGTATGCAGACACATCAAGGCAACCTCCTCTTGCAATCACAACGTGTTCTTAATCGTGCATTACAGTTACCCAACAAATGTGACCCATGGCTTTATGTCCCATTCGAAAGACAAAGTAATGATGGTTTAGGTGTCAAGACCAGGACTCTAACCCACACTCTGCAAATCAGTAACCAGAGCAGGGGCCCAGTGTGCTTGACCACTCGACAATGACACTCGGCTAGCCTAGCGCAGAATTAGCCGCCTCCTTAAAACTCCTCAAATCGTTGTTATGTGTCTCTTCTACAGATTATATCACAGGGTGCAGGTCTGTATGCTTCATTTTTAAAAGGGCTAGGGCGCCAAAGCATTTTCTGTTTGGTCAAGGGTACCCTTTGAGGAAATTGTAAATTTCTGCTGGAGGATTTCAAGGGCATCAAGGCAATGACCAGCATTTTCTGTTTGGTCAAGGGTACCCTTTGAGGAAATTGTAAATTTCTGCTGGAGGAGTTCCAAGGGCATCAAGGCAATGACCAGGGGACATGGAAGCAAACCGCCTTCTTTGCCAATGTGAAGTATCATGCCTGAAGGGTGGGCTCCAATGGTTATTCACTGGTTGCCCCCTCCCCTCCAGCCCCTTTGGATGCACCACCCCCACACCTCATTCCCCTTGTCATTCTACAGAGGATCACGTGAATTACCTGTCCATGAATATCCTTTGAGAAACCACTTCCTAATCCCTGTACTTGAAGGAAGCAATGGCACTGATGCCTGAGATGTGTGATTAGAGACAGATTGATATCATCCTCCACATCAGCATCAGAGTGTACTAAACACACTATGGTTGCATCAGGCTAAAGAAGATAAATGCAAAATGTGTCAGAGCATGGGTTGTAAAAACACACTTTGGTCAAAATGTTGTATCCTGTCTTATAATTATTGATAACAATAATACAAACTACTTATAAAGTGATTTTTTATAATAAAAGATAACAAGCTCTCTACAGCAAAATATAAAAAGAAATAATTATTGTAATGACCTTAACTTATATCATTGGGATAAGGTTATTCCCCATCATGGTATCGGTGTACCCAAAACAGGATAGTTTGGACGACAATGTTCCTGTCAGTTTCTACTATCATTTAGATTATATTGTTGCATGTCGTTAAGCTTACATGTCGTGGCTTTGGATGAGACATTAAGCTGTATGTCAATTGTATTAGGTCGGGTAGTGCTTGTAAAGCCACCCAGAGCATGGAAAAGTAGGGGTTAACCCTGGTGTTTCTAGTTCACGTAGCAAGCACTCTGAACAGGTTTCCTCGGGCTTTTGTAAACTAAAACGACTTAGTTAGTTATCAGACATATTATGTTCAGCTATTCTTAACAACATGTTGATAAATTTCCACCAACCTGTGAAGTCTGACAGTAGTGAATGAACTGCATCACTTGCTGAACAGTCAGTCCCAATGAGATCAGCACACTCAAGTCATCAATTAAAATCAATCTGCTACCACTGTTCTCTTGGTGGTCTTGGGCAAATGACTCTGTGATGATGTTGTACAACGGTCTGACTGAAACTTTGTCATCTCTGTGTAAGAAAAGTAGTACATAAATATTTACTGCTTGTGGGCAAAATCGGATAACCTTGCAATTAATTCTATGATTGTCACCAATGGTCAAGAGTGGTTTAGTGACATGAGTGTCAGACCCAGCCTGGTTCAAACAGGTGCTTAAGCAGACAATAATTGTGCTAAAGAAATGTCTGCTAAGGAATTTTTCTCTGGTGAGCTAAATAGTTTTGTGTGTTAAAGTCTTTCATGTAGAGCCAGGGTATGTATCTTTGATGTGATGATTTTGCCACATTTTCTTTTTATGACATCAAAGACATTGACATCGCATGTCTCACAGGTATCCTTGTTCAACAAAAGACTTACTTTAGACACTGTAATATCATCCGTTCATCTTTATGGCTTTCCTCCATGCCATCATGCATTAGCTGCAGTGAGAAGTCTAAACCATTGACTAATGTTAGCTGCTCGTTCCTTCTTGCAATACCGAGATTCACTCCCTGAAAAAAAAAACCCAGTGAAACAATGTCAAAGTGATAGGTTATCATTTGTTCTTACATCATAACTAAATAGTTTCTTGTTTTGAGGTTATCTGTTTGCTTTGCTTTATCTTGCATGAGACACTATGGCAAGGTACAAGACAAGATTCTGGATTTAAACAAAATTTCTTGATACTATTACTAGCATCTTTTTCTTAGAAAATGTTGTACCATTAACAAATTCGTTTGTAATTATTGTAAACATCCTTATAATAGACCTTATGCACATGACGTCATTTCAGTAGGGCGCCCTCACCTAGAGGTCAAAAGGAGGTTGTTCATTGGCCAATCCTCTGCGCCACGCGTACAAATCTGTGCGATTCGATTGTTTCGTCACCGTTTTTCCACTAAGATGGCCGCTGGATGACGTCAATGCATAAGGTCTATAGACCCAGTAACTGGGGCTCCGTATATTTTTTTTTACATTGCATCTTGATACCAGAGTGCAAATGTATGAAGATGCAAATGTCAAAATAAAAATAAAAAATTAGTACAGAGCCCCAGTTACTGGGTCTATCCTATGTTTTGGCCTACAAATCTAAAATATGAAAGAAATGATAACACCTTACTCATATTACTGAAGAGGCTTGGGGTATTTACTTACTAGTTTCTGTGCAACGGCACTGTAATGGCTGAATGACTGCGCTAAGGCTAAGAAACAAACCTTGTGGTCACCTGTGTGTGAGTAAACAAATTAACTAAATAAGTGAATGAACTGCACTTGTCAATAAGAAAAAACAAGTTAGTTTATTTCTAAAGTATTAATGATGCTCTCCCTAGAATACTTGATTTAAAAGTAAAACTTTATGGAAAAAGAGCCTTTTCTTTTGTAGATCATAAATACATGTATAAACAAAGATTTCCAAGAATCACACATCTACGATTGTGTAGATGACATCACAAACAGTGAAGTTTTGTCTAACCACAAACTTGGCTATTGTTGTGAGGTTTACCCTAGTTTTACGTTACCTTTTAGGAATACAGAGAGAAAATGATGGATGAGAAAACTTCCGTCTGTCAATGAATCTGTTACAAGCATCAGTTGACCCTGTGTAAAAAAATTGTACATTATATATATTTTTGCTAGTAACTTTTTATTTGTTGTTAAATCAACATTATTTTGTTTTATGCTTTAAAATGTTGCGATAATGTAACCCTCCTCCTGACGGTGGGAGGGGGGTTACGTTATCGCAACGGGTTGTTCTAAAACCCCCTCGACCCCCACGACCCACGACCCCCTCGACCATCGACTTTTGTGCGATCTTTTTTTCTGTACACCGAAATTGCCACAGTTCACAACCTCAGCCAATCACGCACACAATGTTGTTTGCTGACATCGACTACCATGCCTCGCAGATCACAACAACACAGCGTACGAGACACGTAGTATGCACGAAGCGAACTTCGCGTGATTGGCTGCCGAGATCGGGCCTGTGGCAATTACGATGTACAGATAAAAAACCGCGGCATTTCCACGTGTATCTCTTGGCCGATCCGAGATTATTAACCCAACTGGGAACCTGCATTTACCGCCCGAGTACGATTACGGCCGACTCATTACGTGATGATCAGATGGACCCATTTCCGGCCAATCGCTCCCGTCCTGTGTACTATGGTACTACTACTAGTTGCTCTAAGCGGAGCTCAAGGTTGTAGACCCGACCGACCGAATGGCCACACGGACGTGTTTGGGGTCCCCAATCGGTGTGCACTTGTCTTGTGCGGAAGCGGAGAGTAAATACTCCCAATACTGTGTGGCTGATGCAGATAAATATAACCGCAGTCTCAGACTTGAAGTCAAGCCTAATCGTGGAAGGAAGTTGCGTCACGGATCACACACTGTTGAATTCTAAATCGGGGACTTAATTCTTACTCGGCCGTAAAGCGATTTTATGAATTCGGAATTGGGACATTCTTCGATCTTCGAACACGGGGCGGACGTCGGAGGGTCGTGGGTCGTGGGTCGAGGGGGTCGAGGGGGTTTTAGAACAACCCTATCGTAACTACTTAACTTTTTGTTGTGCTCGAGTGCAAATGAAAGGCTGCAAGCACTCTGTGAAATTAGGCCCAGACTTAATAAACATGCCACAAAAAGTACAGAGCAGACACTTGATGATTGACATTCGGATCCCGACATTGTACTCAATATTCATTGACAATGAGCTGAATTGTTGACTGCTTTGTTTCGAATTTGAGAGGAGATGAGATGAGATTTCATTTTTGTAAACAAAAATAAAATTCATAAAAACATACCTTCGGTGGGTTACCTGGACCAAACCCAATGTAATCATTTAGTTCAGAGAACATCTTGAATGTTTTCTTGTCAATCTCGTCACTTTAAATTGGTATTTAATCTGAAAATAATAAGGCCCCACTACTGGCTGCTGTACCGATTTTATTTTTACGTGGGCGCGGCCATTTTGTTTTTGCAAAGTTTAAAACAACAGAGGGCGCTATCCATTGCTCGAAACGTTGTCGTTTATTAGCGCAACGAGTTAACAATATACATATTAGTGCGGCTTTCTTGCAAGGAGAAGACGGTGTCTTTGTGTCAGTTGCAGAGCTCTAAACATTACTTTGCCATCGAGGTTTTAAACGGTAAGTTCTCAACACTTAGATTAATAGTCGTCGTTGATATGCTAAACAAACTCTGCAATGTATTTTGCTTTACCAGTTTCTGACTGCAGACGTAGGTCTATTGATTTCACTGTTGTGTTCCTTAAAAAAAATCAAAACCAACCGTGCCATATCGGGGAAATGGTGCAATTAGGCCGTATCCTATGGCATGGGGATTTGTATTGTACATGGTCAGTGTACTAGGACTGTCCCGGCGTGTGACCACATGGTCACGGTGTGACCATCCCTGGAGGAAGGAAGGCATTGCGACTAATTATGTTTTTATATGTTTTGACTTTTGGGTTATGTTATCGTAATGTTAGTCTCAATGTCTCTTCATACGTTCTAATGGTTGAAGATAGTCGAACTGACTGCAAGACATCATGAGTGACTACTCCTACTAGAACTATTTCGGTTTTGTCCGGCTATCGCCTCCCGTAACCTCATAGGTTTATATCTCTCATGCGTAAAACGATGATGATGGTTTCAATGAATCTTGGAATCACAAATATCTCTTCTTCTTTTTTTTATCTCACCAAAATTTAGCTCTATGTGTCCTTTGATATCTCAATGTCCGAGGGGACGACCAGAGAATCCACTCCGCAATCTAAAAATTGGTTAAAAATGATAAATTCTTACCGTAATTTCGGAGTCCCTATCTACTGTACTTGATACTGTTCTGCCAACAATTTGCAGACACCTCTTTTTAATTTTGCGAGAGTAGGTCACGAGAGGGCAGGTACGATCTGTGCTTTATGTACAAAACATATGTCCATGCAGCACGGAACCACGAAGCTCGCACAGGGTACCAGTATGTATACACTTTTTGCACACGCAGCAAACAGCCGTAGGTAAAACATTCGCAACGTTAACTGTGTTTTACCCGGCCATGTGCACGTGCGCTCTCAATCAGTCTATCTATCAGCTTAACGTCCCATCCGAAGGACGAGGCATTGAATAGTTAAGAAGTGTCTTGCTTATGACACAAGTGTCGCGGCCGAGACTTGAACCAACACTCTGCTATTTTATACAGCATAGCTTGCCTGTGCATTGATCATTGATGGGTTAGTTTTGGGTACCGGAAACTAAACTTGAAATGTGACTCGTTACATGTACATTGATAATGATAAGCAAAAAAACAACACAAGCCTATTATTTTTGGCATGCAACTGGCGAGCTTTTGATAAATGGATTGAGAGAGCACTGCCAACACGGTTTATAGAAAATTTACAACTGCCCACTAGTCAGGATTTCAGGAGTCAAAATTATTTTTGATTCAGGTTTCCGTTCCCATACCTCGAAATTCAGTGCGGCCACGCACGATGCAACCGTAGCTGTTGATGCCCCTCTTACTGGCTAACATACACCTGGAATAAATTCACCTCTCCTCACGCCCGCTGCCATGCCTTTTTCTTCTGTTGACCACCATGCACAATCTAAACTGTGTATTGGTTTTCTGTTATCCAGTTACAATAATGGCGTTACAATCAGTCTGATGCAAAACGACAAATTGTCCACTCATTACTAAGTCAAGTTCATGAGAAAGGGTCCATTTTCTACGGTCAAGTCCTAGTCAAGTCTTAATCCAAGACGTCACTATCTCATACTCGTAACGTAAATGTGATAACCCGACAGAGGGCAAGCTTTTCTTTTTGATTTCATTTTGGTTGACGGCGGGAGTTCGTCCAAGTCACTAGTCTTGGTCCAAGATGTCACTATCTCATGCTCGTGATAACATGGATAACCGGACAGCCTTTCTTCTTTATTTCATTTTGGTTGACAACTGTGTCTGATCCAACCAAGAATAGACTTGCACAAAGCTAATGGGCAATATTGCCCGCTGTCTATGATGCATGGTGTAGCGAGGCTGGGAAATATTTCATGTGAAGGTTATGGACCCAAGACAACCAAGTCACTGACTCCAGTCTCCAATTCTTGTACAGTGGCACCTAATGCACTCAAGTACGTATTGTAATTAGGTGTTTCCTTTTGGTGCAATGCTAATCAGTCCATCAATGATTCATTACCTGAAATCAACACCACTTGTTGAACTACATGATGTACTGAAAGTAAAAGCAGTTTCTCACACTTGACGAATTATAGGCCAAAGGCTACCAGGGCCATGCATGGTTCTTCCTGATGCACAAGCTAGCATTTAGGTGTGACTGTTTAAAGGCAGTGGACACTAGTGGTAATTACTCAAAATATATATTAGCATAAAAACTTTCTTGGTGACGAGCAATGGGGAGAGATTGATGGTATAAAACATTATGAGAAACGGCTCTCTCTGAAGTGCCATAGTTTTCGAGAAAGAAGTAATTTTCCATGAATTTGATTTCGAGACCTCAAGATTTAGAACTTGAGGTCTCGAAATCAACCATCTAAATGCACACAACTTCGTGTGAAAAAGGGTATTTTTTTCTTTCATTATTATCTTGCAAGTTCGACGACCGATTGAGCTCAAATTTTCACAGGTTTGTTATTTTATGCTTAAGTTTAGATACACCAACTGTGAAAGCTAGTCTTTAACCATTACCAATAGTGTCCACTGCCTTTAAATGTAAGACCAGCTGTGAACGCCCCTTCAGCATTTGTAGCCGTGCACCTTTTCAGGCCTCGAACTTTGTTCTTAAAGGGCACAACATTTTTCCTCTTTGTATTAGGGGCACTTCTACTATGAGGAAATTGTCAATTTTTGTTTTTGAACGTTGCAAAGGGCACCACAGCAAAAGCACACGGCACCTCAGTAATAGCTGCGGATGCCATGGGTTACATGTCAACGATACGAGGCATGCCTTTTGGAGCACTACATAGCTTAAAACCTATAAAAGCTTAAATCACTGGGTTGTGGCACTCGGGTCGTGGCTGTGTGATAAAGACCACGCCTTTGGCCGTGTTGGCTCAGTCGTGGATCACCTGGCTGGCCACGACCATGCTGGTTTAAAATATCAATGTTTTTGTATTGTACCACAATCATTATAAACTGGGAATTAATTTACTTATTTTGTGTACACGTGTGCATGCCTTGAACTTCACTCTTGAAGGGGCACAACAATTTTCCTCTGGTAGGGGGCAATTCTATGGGGAAATGTAAGATTGTATTGGAACCTTGCACAGGCCACCACAGCAAAAGTACAGGGCATCCGGCCGGCAGTTGCTGTGGGTGCCAGAGGTTATTTTGAGGCTTGCGTGTACACTCTCTACATCAATACTCATCTTTCAAAATATTTATATTCATTGGTGACCTTTATATTATGGTTTTACAAAATGTTTTACAAAAATTGTAATAAAACTGTCAAATACCAGTACATTTTGAGATTTTTTGTTAAGAGTAATACTGCTATCTTTTTAAATGACCATATTACTTCAAAGTAAAATGATTCTAAAAATGTTAAAATTATATCGAAAGCTGATTTCTAACCAAGTATGTTTTTATACTAGCCATTTGACGTATTATACCTTCCCTTTAAAAGTGCTTAGTGTGCATAAACATGCAATGTCAGTTTGCTGTGCGAACTTGCTTGACCAAAACGTTTCTTGCAATAAATTAAAAATATAAACAGGCAACTACACTACATTGTACACTTAGTCTAAAAACACAGCATTAGCTGAGTCACTGGTCTCATTTGTATTCTGGTGCAACTTCACTGTAGTTGCAAACTATTTCAACTTTTAGGGCAAAACAAATCTGATATCTTTTTACAACCAAATTTAAGACTGATTACAAAATGTACCTTTCCTTTTAAAAGTATTCAGTATGAGTAAGCATAAACATGCAATGTCAGTTTGGTGTGCGAACTTGCTGGACCAAAACGTTTTTTGCAATAAACTTTAAAATATTAATGGGCACCTACACTACATTTATTCTAAAAACACAGTAGCTGAGTCACTGGTCTCATTTGCATTCTGGTGCCACTTCACTGTAGTTGCAAACTATTTCAACTTTTAGGGCAAACAAATCTGATATCTTTTTACAACCACATTTTAAGACTGATTACAAAATGTACCTTGCCTTTTAAAAGTATTCAGTATTAGTAAGTATAAACATGAATTCAGTTTGGTGTGCGAACTTGCTGGACCAAAATGTTCTTGCAATAAACTTTAAAATATTAATGGGCACCTACACTACATTTATTCTAAAAAACACACTGTAGCTGAGTCACTGGTCTCATTTGCATTCTGGTGCAACTTCACTATAGTTGCAAACTATTTCAACTTTTAGGGCAAAACAAATCTGATATCTTTTTACAACCAAATTTAAGACTGATTACAAAATGTACCTTTCCTTTTAAAAGTATTCAGTGTGAGTAAGCATAAACATGCAGAGGCCACCACAGCAAAAGCACAGGGCATCAGGCCGGCAGTTGCGAACTTGCTGGACCAAAACGTTTCTTGCAATAAACTTTAAATTATTAATGGGCACCTACACTACATTTATTCTAAAAACACAGTAGCTGAGTCACTGGTCTTATTTGCATTCTGGTGCTACTTCACTGTAGTTGCAAACTATCACATTCAAGTTTTAGGGCAAAACAAATCTGATATCTTTTTACGACCACATTTTAAGACTGATTACAAAATAATATGTACCTTTCCTTTTAAAAGTATTTAGTATTAGTAAGCATAAACATGAATTCAGTTTGGTGTGCGAAATTGTTGGACCAAATCGTTTCTCGCA
This sequence comes from Asterias rubens, assembly GCF_902459465.1. Classification (NCBI taxonomy): domain Eukaryota; kingdom Metazoa; phylum Echinodermata; class Asteroidea; order Forcipulatida; family Asteriidae; genus Asterias; species Asterias rubens. The sequence goes on from NC_047077.1 coordinate 6,723,630, forward strand.
ATCAACTTTAAAATATTAATGGGCACCTACACTACATATTAGTCTAAAACACAGTTTTAACTGCTCACTGGCATCATTTACATTCTAATGCCACTCCACTGTAGTTGAAATCAGATTAAAATTTTATGGCATAAAATCATACTTTAAGAGTTATTACCAAATGTACCTTCCCTTTTAAAAGTGTTCAGTAAGCAAACATGCATGGTCAGTTTGCTGTGCGAAATTGCATGACCAAATCGTTTCTCGCAATCAACTTTAAAATATTAATGGGCCCCTACATGTAAATTATACACAATATTAGCAGTGGTGACTCGTCTCATTTGTATTCTAGTGCCAAACTATCTACCCTGACCGTAATGCTTCATGCACTGACTAAGACTCCACATCGTATCTTGTCAAAACATCTTATTAGATTATTTCCTTGGTCCTCTCATTACTTAAGATCCCCAGGAAATGTCAAGGCTCAATGTGAGAATCTGATTAGATTCTGATCTAATCAGTCGATAGTCTGCTTAATAGATGGTCTCTATTAGAAAACTGTTCCCAGGATCTCATAATCCTTTTAGTAACTAAGTGAGGAAAGTATTTCTTGTTGTTGTTAAGAAGGTTTAATTTTGATGAAGTTTTGGCTGAGACAGCCAATTAGGGTATTGCTCTCTGGCTAGTCAGTGTTAAATGCAATCAGAAAGCAGGGATTTGTTAGCAGTCTCCCTTAACTTAAGTCCGCTGGCCAAATGCCAGATCAAACTCCAGAGGACCAGTCAAAATTCACTCCAAGTGGTCTGACTGGCTAGGTAATTATGAAAGCTAACTGTATTTCTTAAAAACTTGTAAGCTTTTGGCTAACAAAGTAAAAGACCAGTATTCTCAATTGTTGTATCCCAACTAAGAATGCATTAAATAACAATTTGGACTAAATTGGTCATCAAAGTTGTAAGAGAATAATGAAAGAAAAAAACACTCTTGTTGCACAAATTAGTGTGATTTCACATGGCTAATATTATCAGGCCTAAAGTATTTTAATATTTGTGTTAGAAATTAGCTCTTTCTCAAAAAGTATTGTAACATGTACTTCAGAGAGCGCTGTTTCTCATTTGTTTACTAGATTGCTCCGTTGCCCGTTACCAAGTAAGTTTTCTAGCTAATAATTATTTTTTTGAGTAATTACCAAATAGTGTCCAGTGCCTTTTAAACTGACTTTTAGCACCGTTCTGAACAACCTCTAACTTAGCCCTGCACTTGAGTCTAATTAAAAGATTTGTATCATGCAAGCTTGAGGTCATTCTGTCCAAAAGTTTCTGAACACCTGACACCATTTATTACAATGTTTGAACAGGTACCATATGGCTAGCATCCCCTTGGGTCTTCTGGACCCTGCTGGCTTTGTACACACCAACAATTCACTGCCTCAATCAACCTCAATCATAATGGATCTAGCATTAGGGTGCTGGTACAGGTGATTTACTTATTGAATACATGTGTAGACATCTGAAGATAGATTCAGTTCTGGGCGAGTCTGTACTAAGGTGAAGCCAAGTATGTGGAACTTGAGAATTTGCCTGATGTTATCCAGGGATGTTGTGATATTTTACTGCCTTGTCTTGTCTTGTCTGGATGGAAGAAGGAGGTTACTTTATGATTTTGTATTGATGTAGACCTATACCTTTGGCATTACTTTAAACATGTAGTTTGTTACTTGATATTTGAAAATGAAAAGTTGCATGCCCTTGAAATGAAGTGATCCTTCTGCTGCCGTTGTGATCCTTGGCTTTATGGCACCCCTTAAGACTGACAAAATAGGGAGACCACAAATATTAGGACCAGATAGCTCAGTTGGTGGAGCAATGCTCTAGTCAATTTGTCCTAGTTTAACAAAAATTTTTTAAAGTGTATTCAGTCAGTTTCCTATACATAGTTTATTCTTAAATATTTTGGCCACACAATCGTAGAGCCAAATTGCCCCATAGTGTTTACATACTGGTTGACATTAGCAATGTACACACAGTTGAGGTTTGTTCCATCGTAGAATTTAATTAAAAGTAATGAAAAAGCAGGTCATGCCTGGAATGTGTGTAAACATAAAGACTGGGTTTATTGCATATTAAACAATCCCAAACCTCAACATATCAAACTTATACTGCAATGCAATGCTACAGGTATCTTTAAATACTTTTTGCTGTGCGATCATGCCATAAATAACAAATATTGTCAAACCTCCATGGTACAGTGTTTTTTTGTGTGTAAGGTGGGACAACTATCAAGCTGCCAATTATGGTACGGAAGAGGGGGGGTAGAAGGAGTTGAGTTGACTTATGGCAAGTAGGAAAGGGTTTAGGGAGGATGCCACAGAGTTGATAGCCTCTATGGTAATTATGGAATGCCTAGGAAGTATGGAAGGAGTGGTATCTTTCCTTGCCTTCCACATCTAGGGTTGGGTCCCAATCCTGCAGAGGCACTATGTAGATTGAGTGCTCAGTCCTGACCTGATTGCGTTAGTTTTCTGTGCATATCAAACTGAAACTTCCTTCTTTGTCTTATCTCCATTGGGTCCCTTATCTTAGAGTCCCTGGCTTCATAACCAGAATTATTAAATGCAGTGAAATGAAATTTAAATTCTCCTGACAGTTCTGTTTCACCATTCTTTCACTATGGTTTCTCTCTGCACACCAAGCAGGAACCATCACCGCTTGATAGTAAATCATCCACTGAACAAATCAATCTGTCTATCTATCATCCAACCCACCAGATTGTCAACATCGTTATCTTCCTTAATCCCTAATCAGTCTGATCCATTCATTAATCATGGATAAGATTACACCTGTCATAAAAAAACCTGTCAAATCCAAGACCAATCAGCGTTTGACTTTTAACACCTATGTGGAGTTAATTAATTGCTCCACATTAAAGGGGACCATTTATGGGCTCTTGCACACAACAGCATTGAATACTTGGTTTTATTGCTCTGTGCAATGTGTACAAGTACATAGGCTAGGTGTTGAATGAGTGGAGGACTACAGTCATTAAGTGCATCCATGCATGGAGCAAGGGGCTGTTCATTGATACAGTACAGAATACTGTATCAAGAGTACAGAATAGTACATGTAGGAATGATTCTGAACAAGTCTAGAATTGTTACGCTACATACACTGTACACAAGTGCAGCCAATCCTAGACCCAGTAACTGGTGCGCTGTACAGTATTCCTTTTTTCTTAATTTTGACATTATACATGGAGGTAGAATTCTACCTCCATGGTCATGGTCATACTAGCGTGACCGATAATGTCAAAATTTAGAAAAAAGGAATACAGCGCCCCAGTTACTTGGTCTATAAGCCAATCCAGATTATTGGTCTTACAGTGATTGGGAACGTGGCGAGTAGGCTACATGCAGAGGAAGGTGTTGAATGAAGGGAATGAAAATATTACGGTGATGTTAAGATCAAAAGAAGTGCTAGAGTTAACAGACTGTCACCATTGTGGTGATTGAAACACCAGTCCAGGATGACATAACACCTCAGCTAGTACAGAGTGAGTGGGTCCGCACAACTAACATAAACATGAACAGAACAGGATCACAATTTCACTTGCCAAAAACGATGCCACCGTCAAAGGCTGGAAGCAAGTCGATGACAACTGCCGACATTTTTCCAACATGAAGGTATAACCCTACTGAGGCTCGAAACTCGGTGATTTCTGAGGAGCAGACGGTTGCAACTGGTTCAATTTGTTGTAATTGCTGTTGTTCTCTGTTCTTTGATCCTTGGCAGGCCAGGTCTTGGTCTCAGAGTTTGGTCTAGACCTAGGAGGCCATTCTGAGGATTTTCAGGACTCTGACCTTTGGGACCAGGCCAATACCCAGGCCCTGCCTCTATGGTCTGTGTCAATTACTGGAACTTCAGTACTACATGGTAGGTCTCGACTTGTTATTTGTGCCTGAGACCTTCTCATTGTCTGTGATGATGTCCATCTGCAATTATTGGATCTCTGACCCTTGGAACTTTGTCAATCCCCAGTGAAGCTATGGTCTATAGATAAATACTTGACCTTCAGAACCTAGGTCTCTGACCTTTGATACTTGGTCTAGGCTCAGGTCTTCCTCCACTGTCCATTACTGGACCTTCAATACTCGCATCTCAGATATTTGAGATGTAGGGCATCCACGTATTTTTTTCTATCCCTTGGTCTCTGTTCTTGGATTTCAATTCTTGCTCCTAGACCTTTAGAATTTGGCCGTATTCTTATAAATAAAGTAGCAGGCTATAGAATGTTCTCATAAAACATCTTCAGATCTATGACTGGCGCCAGAGGTTTTATTGCTGGCTGCCTGTGCGATCAATTTTGTAGCTACAGCGAGCCCACGCAATAATAATGCAAACAGAGCCATTTCTGTTCTGTGGTTTGCGGAGGATTGCTTGTGATGCCAGCCAAGGCTCTGTTGGTGCCAGCCAACCTGACTATTTAGCAACAATCCACGTCTATTAAATAGCTCATTAGTCAACCTTGCAATCTATGTTATTTAGACTACATGTACTAATAATGCATAGTGTAACACACATTTGCATAATTTACAATCAACTCAAGTGTAATATTGAATTTCTTGTTCACCAAACGATAGGGGTGACATGTTCATGTATGCTTCCAGTCTGAAATAGTGATGGTAATTTTGTACATTTATTTCTGGAACAATTTGTTGGGTACAACTTCCAGGACATTTGAATTTCCTTGACATCAAAGTGTGTATCAGGTAGTTTTGTATTTCAAGGTACATGTTAAGGCCAATATATAGTAGGTGGTCGCGTGATGGTCGGGCGTCGAAAATCTTGACGCGCAATCATCAAAAGACACGTTTTTAGGCCTCAGTCTTAGGATTGCGCGCAAGATTTCCGTCGCGCAACCATCACGCGACCGACTATAAACCGGCCTTAAGTCTCCTTACTTCTGATTGCAACTTTGCATTTGGAGACAGTCAATACAATTGACCATTCAAACACAAAGCCCAGTACAAAATTAAATTTAAAAAAACCCTCCACTTGATTGTCCCAGCCATCGTTCTTTGTTGAAGCCGCATCCTTTCATCCTTTTAACAAACTTTAAACAAATATCTTTGTCTCCAAAAAGGCTACACTTTTTTGTTTTTAAGTATTTTCAAAGCCAGCAAATTCTCCTGTTCTCCTTGAAACAGAATTAAAAAGAACGCCCTCACGTCCTCTTGCAGAAAAACCAGGAGACCATCTAATGGGCTGGCAAGCCTTTTGTCTGTAATTTTGCAACTTCTTCGGGTAGCAATGTCTGTCCAGCACTGTGTTTCTCTACAGGCTATTTTCAACGATACTATATGAGCGTATAATTGAATTGTACCTCTGAGAGGGAACCAGTTGTTTCAGGTTGACATGACTCACAGAATCCATACAGATTACCGTGGATCATCCGGGTAATGGAAAACATGATCTAAGAACAGTTACTCTAATAGACTCTGGTTGTAGTCATCAATTAACAAACAGACATGCTCCATTACAAGATGGATCCTACCTGGCTCAAAACTAATGCTGGACAGCAGGTCCGAGGCCAGTGTTTTCAGCATTGGGCCAGTAAACTTACTGTACGGATCTTTGAGTTTGAGTCTGTACAATGTTTGCCCATACTTTTAAGTAATACACCACAAGGGAAAATGACTGAATAAAATTGATTAATTTGACAAAATAACAAAATATGGAGACCGCTGATATATAGGGCTAGATAGCTGAGTTATCTTAATAAAGTACTGGCATATTATTAATTTGGACATGGCAATGGGTTTGCTTTGCACCATCCCTGTTAAAATGCATTATTAGGGTAAACAAATCAAAGTTGTTTCGTTTTGGAAAAAACCAATCGGTGACGTGACGCAACTGTAATATATATTTTTGTAATGTACAGAATCGAGGGCAGGGACTACCAGTTGGGGATACATATGTAAACATTTTCAAGTACTTCTTTAATCTGCATTTACGTGTATACTGCTGTTACATACAGTACACGTGTAGCTATGGGCACTTCCTTACTCATGTGAATTACATCACTTGCAATGCTCACCCCCTGAGTAGGAAACCACAAGGCCACGGGGGACAATCAAATTATGGGAGCAAGGTGGTGAATGCTGGCTGGATGTGATGGGTAGTGGCTGGTGCTGGTACCAGTCTGTTCTCTGTAGCACAGTTTACATTATGTCAAACTATAATTGAACCACGTAGAGTTTTTTGGTCGTCAGTTTA